>NC_134827.1:36117774-36182726 GCF_004210375.1 Tachypleus tridentatus | reverse complement strand
TCTAACAGTATCCAAGACAACTGGTAGTTAGACTAACAGTTTCCAAGACAACTGGTAGTTAGATCTAACAGTCTCCAAGAAAACAAGAAGTAAGATTTAACAATCTCAAAGACAACTGGTAGTTGGATCTAACAGTCTCCAAGAAAACAAGAAGTAAAATTTAACAATCTCCAGGAAAACAGGAAGTAAGATTTAACAACCTCAAAGACAACTGGTAGTTAGGTCTAACAGTATCCAAGACAACTGGTAGTTAGGTCTAACAGTATCCAAGACAACTGGTAGTTAGATCTAACAGTATCCAAGACAACTGGTAGTTAGGTCTAACAGTTTCCAAGACAACTGGTAGTTAGGTCTATCAGTATCCAAGACAACTGGTAGTTAGATCTAACAGTATCCAAGACAACTGGTAGTTAGGTCTAACAGTATCCAAGACAACTGGTAGTTAGGTCTAACAGTTTCCAAGAAAACAAGAAGTAAGATTTAACAGACTCCAAGAGAACAAGAAGTGAGATTTAAGAATCTCGAAGACAACTAGTAGTTAGGTCTAACAGTCTCCAAGAAAGCAAGAAGTAAGATTTAACAATCTCGAAGACAACAGGTAGTTAGGTCTAACAGTCTTCAAGGAAACAAGAAGTAAGATTTAACAATCTCTAAGAAAACAAGAAGTAAGATTTAACAACCTCAAAGACAACTGGTAGTTAGGTCTAACAGTCTCCAAGACAACTGGTAGTTAGATCTAACAGTATCCAAGAAGACAACTGGTAGTTAGATTTAACAGTATCCAAGACAACTGGTAGTTAGGTCTAACAGTTTTCAAGACAACTGGTAGTTAGGTCTATCAGTATCCAAGACAACTGGTAGTTAGATCTAACAGTATCCAAGACAACTGGTAGTTAGGTCTAACAGTATCCAAGACAACTGGTAGTTAGGTCTAACAGTATCCAAGACAACTGGTAGTTAGGTCTAACAGTTTCCAAGAAAACAAGAAGTAAGATTTAACAGACTCCAAGAGAACAAGAAGTGAGATTTAAGAATCTCCAAGACAACTGGTAGTTAGATCTAACAGTCTCCAAAACAACTGGTAGTTAGATCTAACAATATCCAAGACAACTGGTAGTTAGATCTAACAGTATCCAAGACAACTGGTAGTTAGGTCTAACAGTATCCAAAGACAACTGGTAGTTAGATCTAACAGTATCCAAGACAACTGGTAGTTAGGTCTAACAGTTTCCAAGACAACTGGTAGTTAGATCTAACAGTCTCCAAGAAAACAAGAAGTAAGATTTAACAATCTCAAAGACAACTGGTAGTTGGATCTAACAGTCTCCAAGAAAACAAGAAGTAAAATTTAACAATCTCCAGGAAAACAGGAAGTAAGATTTAACAACCTCAAAGACAACTGGTAGTTAGGTCTAACAGTATCCAAGACAACTGGTAGTTAGGTCTAACAGTATCCAAGACAACTGGTAGTTAGATTTAACAGTATCCAAGACAACTGGTAGTTAGGTCTAACAGTTTCCAAGACAACTGGTAGTTAGGTCTATCAGTATCCAAGACAACTGGTAGTTAGGTCTAACAGTATCCAAGACAACTGGTAGTTAGGTCTAACAGTATCCAAGACAACTGGTAGTTAGGTCTAACAGTTTCCAAGAAAACAAGAAGTAAGATTTAACAGACTCCAAGAGAACAAGAAGTGAGATTTAAGAATCTCGAAGACAACTAGTAGTTAGGTCTAACAGTCTCCAAGAAAAGCAAGAAGTAGATTTAACAATCTCGAAGACAACTGGTAGTTAGGTCTAACAGTCTTCAAGGAAACAAGAAGTAAGATTTAACAATCTCTAAGAAAACAAGAAGTAAGATTTAACAATCTCGAAGACAACTGGTAGTTAGGTCTAACAGTCTCCAAGGAAACAAGAAGTAAGATTTAACAATCTCCAAGACAACTGGTAGTTGGATCTAACAGTCTCCAAGAAAACAAGTAAAAATTTAACAATCTCCAGGAAAACAGGAAGTAAGATTTAACAACCTCAAAGACAACTGGTAGTTAGGTCTAACAGTATCCAAGACAACTGGTAGTTAGGTCTAACAGTATCCAAGACAACTGGTAGTTAGGTCTAACAGTATCCAAAACAACTGGTAGTTAGATCTAACAGTATCCAAGACAACTGGTAGTTAGGACTAACAGTTTCCAAGACAACTGGTAGTTAGATCTAACAGTCTCCAAGAAAACAAGAAGTAAGATTTAACAATCTCAAAGACAACTGGTAGTTGGATCTAACAGTCTCCAAGAAAACAAGAAGTAAAATTTAACAATCTCCAGGAAAACAGGAAGTAAGATTTAACAACCTCAAAGACAACTGGTAGTTAGGTCTAACAGTATCCAAGACAACTGGTAGTTAGGTCTAACAGTATCCAAGACAACTGGTAGTTAGATCTAACAGTATCCAAGACAACTGGTAGTTAGGTCTAACAGTTTCCAAGACAACTGGTAGTTAGGTCTATCAGTATCCAAGACAACTGGTAGTTAGATCTAACAGTATCCAAGACAACTGGTAGTTAGGTCTAACAGTATCCAAGACAACTGGTAGTTAGGTCTAACAGTTTCCAAGAAAACAAGAAGTAAGATTTAACAGACTCCAAGAGAACAAGAAGTGAGATTTAAGAATCTCGAAGACAACTAGTAGTTAGGTCTAACAGTCTCCAAGAAAGCAAGAAGTAAGATTTAACAATCTCGAAGACAACAGGTAGTTAGGTCTAACAGTCTTCAAGGAAACAAGAAGTAAGATTTAACAATCTCTAAGAAAACAAGAAGTAAGATTTAACAATCTCCAAGACAACTGGTAGTTAGATCTAACAGTCTCCAAAACAACTGGTAGTTAGATCTAACAGTATCCAAGACAACTGGTAGTTAGATTTAACAGTATCCAAGACAACTGGTAGTTAGGTCTAACAGTTTCCAAGACAACTGGTAGTTAGGTCTATCAATCCAAGACAACTGGTAGTTAGATCTAACAGTATCCAAGACAACTGGTAGTTAGGTCTAACAGTATCCAAGACAACTGGTAGTTAGGTCTAACAGTATCCAAGACAACTGGTAGTTAGGTCTAACAGTTTCCAAGAAAACAAGAAGTAAGATTTAACAGACTCCAAGAGAACAAGAAGTGAGATTTAAGAATCTCCAAGACAACTGGTAGTTAGATCTAACAGTCTCCAAAACAACTGGTAGTTAGATCTAACAATATCCAAGACAACTGGTAGTTAGATCTAACAGTATCCAAGACAACTGGTAGTTAGGTCTAACAGTATCCAAGACAACTGGTAGTTAGATCTAACAGTCTCCAAGACAGTAGGCAGTTAGATCTGACACACAGGAGAATGTCAGATATTTAAACCAGATGAACACAAGTTTATACGGAGGAAAGATTATTTATTTTAATGTTGAGATTCATACAGTTTGCATCCAGTTGATACAGAGCTCAATATATTCCCAAACTTCCCAGCGTTGTTATTAACACTGTCAGTCTGGTTACATAGTTACTCTTAATTACGACTGTTTTTTAGTTTACCAGAGACGAGTACTGACAGAAAGTGTAACGATACGCTGTGAAAATCCTCTTTAAGGAGAAACAATCATAACGATAGTTAAGTTAAGGATAGCCAATCATAAATATACGTACATTAAAGAACGCCAATCATAACGATACGTACATTAAAGATCACCAATCATAACGATACGTAAGTTAAGGATGGCCAATCATAAAGATACGTACATTAAAGATCGCCAATCACAACGATACGTAAGTTAAGGATGGCCAATTATAACGATACACACATTAAAGATCACCAATCATAACGATATGTACATTAAAGATCGCCAATCATAACGATATGTAAATTACCTCCTGCTTGTGTCAGGCCCACGTTTGAGTAAAGCTGTAACACTCAAGTGAAGGAAACAAAATTCAAGCCTAGAACACCTTACAACAGTTTTAGTCCATTTACGTAAACCGATTTTTCTGTAATCTCTCTGAAAAGAGAAAAAAAGTCACTGATGGTGTGTGGGGTGAAGGGTGGAAAAATGATACACCTACATCTGATTACATGTAGCTCATTAACCTCCCTTGTATCTTTCATCACTTCAACGCTTACGTGATAAGGGTCAGGTGTCCAGTAACACGTAACTCGCTTTCTTTTTGTCTTAACACACGACACGTGCTAGAAACGCGCGAGACCCGTGTTATGTACCCTTCCAAACTGGATTGGTGATCTAAAGTGAGAGTAATAGATAGATAAGGCACAGAATTAGACACAACGGAGTTCCTCGACTTCCATGAAGTGCGAGATGTACAATATACGTTATTCTAATATTTCACAGCAAGAAACTTTTCCAGAGAGGGCAAAAAATTTTCGGGTAGGGGTCAATGTAGTTTGAAACTGTGGATTGAATAAGAAAATTTATACACATATACTCAACGATTTGTTTGAATTTCGCGCAAAGCTACACGAGGTCTATGTGCGCTATCCGTCCCTAATTTTGCAGTGTAAGACTAGAAGAAAGGCAGCTAGTCATCAGCACCCACCTCTTGAACTACTTTGTTACCAAAGAATAGTGGGATTGACAGTCACATTATAGCGCCTTCAAGGCTGAAAGAGCGAACATGTTTGGTGGGACGAGGATTCAAAGCCGCGATCCTCAGATTACGACTTGAGTGCCTTACCAACCGGTCATGGCGGGTATATATTCAATGACTAAAGAAAAATTATGCTTCTCATTTTCCAGGGGAGACGTGTCCCCTCTCACCTCGTGCGGACGCCCATTACAGTAATTATATCTTATCTGCTCAAGCGAACGATTTTTTGTAGAAACGGGAATATTTTTACCCGGAAATAAAGAAATATTTGAATATTTTTGAGTTGATACCCTAACAATACTGTTCCCCGATAGGACAGCAGTGAGGATTTAGATTTACAAAGCTAAAATCACGGGTTAGATTCCACTACGTGAACACAGCAGATTGTCCAGTGTGTGTTTGCTACAAGAAAACAAAAACATCTCAACATTACCGTGTACTGAGTTACTAAATCATTGTATCTTGTCACTCCACTGCCATGTTATCACGTTTAACAACAGCGACCTCATTAACATAACAACTAAACTGACCTGCAGGTCTCTCTAAAAACCTAACAGGTAACAGGTTTACTTTGCTGTTAACGCGGTTAATGATAGTCTTTTATCTAACTTTTTCACCTTTTTACTCAAACGAATCAACGGAAGCAAAAACTCGAACATTTTTAAAGTAAAATTCAGACCAAATACTAAATGCAAAATTTTCGTATTTTGAGGGGGTTTAGGGGGGGTATTTATTCTTCATTTCACCCATTTTTGATATTATTTACATAACATTCTAAATTCATAGAGCTTTGCGCAAGCAGTTCTAAGCGTTGTCTTCAATATCGTTGTAGATGGAGCTCGTTATATAGAAACATTGTCTTCAATATCGTTGTAGATGGAGCTCGTTATATAGAAACGTTGTCTTCAATATCGTTGTGGATGGAGGTCGTTATATAGAAACGTTGTCTTCAATATCGTTGTGGATGGAGGTCGTTATATAGAAACATTGTCTTCAATATCGTTGTGGATGGAGCTCGTTATATAGAAACGTTGTCTTCAATATCGTTGTGGATGAAGATCGTTATATAAAAGTGTTGTCTTCAATATCGTTGTGGATGAAGATCGTTATATAAAAGTGTTGTCTTCAATATCGTTGTGGATGAAGCTCGTTATATAAAAGCGTTGTCTTCAATATCGTTGTGGATGGAGCTCGTTATATAGAAACGTTGTATTCAATATCGTTGTGGATGGAGCTCGTTATATAGAAACGTTGTCTTCAATATCGTTGTGGATGGAGCTCGTTATATAGAAACGTTGTCTTCAATATCGTTGTGGATGAAGATCGTTATATAAAAGTGTTGTCTTCAATATCGTTGTGGATGAAGCTCGTTATATAAAAGCGTTGTCTTCAATATCGTTGTGGATGGAGCTCGTTATATAGAAACGTTGTCTTCAATATCGTTGTGGATGAAGATCGTTATATAAAAGTGTTGTCTTCAATATCGTTGTGGATGGAGCTCGTTATATAGAAACGTTGTCTTCAATATCGTTGTAGATGAAGATCGTTATATAAAAGCGTTGTCTTCAATATCGTTGTAGATGAAGATCGTTATATAAAAGCGTTGTCTTCAATATCGTTGTGGATGAAGATCGTTATATAAAAGTGTTGTCTTCAATATCGTTGTGGATGAAGATCGTTATATAAAAGTGTTGTCTTCAATATCGTTGTGGATGGAGCTCGTTATATAGAAACGTTGTATTCAATATCGTTGGATGGAGCTCGTTATATAGAAACATTGTCTTCAATATCGTTGTGGATGGAGCTCGTTATATAGAAACGTTGTCTTCAATATCGTTGTGGATGAAGCTCGTTATATAAAAGCGTTGTCTTCAATATCGTTGTGTATGGAGCTCGTTATATAGAAACGTTGTCTTCAATATCGTTGTGGATGAGGATCGTTATATAAAAGTGTTGTCTTCAATATCGTTGTGGATGAAGCTCGTTATATAAAAGCGTTGTCTTCAATATCGTTGTGGATGGAGCTCGTTATATAGAAACGTTGTCTTCAATATCGTTGTAGATGAAGATCGTTATATAAAAGCGTTGTCTTCAATATCGTTGTGGATGAAGATCGTTATATAAAAGCGTTGTCTTCAATATCGTTGTGGATGAAGATCGTTATATAAAAGTGTTGTCTTCAATATCGTTGTGGATGAAGCTCGTTATATAAAAGCGTTGTCTTCAATATCGTTGTGGATGGAGCTCGTTATATAGAAACGTTGTCTTCAATATCGTTGTGGATGAAGATCGTTATATAAAAGTGTTGTCTTCAATATCGTTGTGGATGAAGCTCGTTATATAAAGCGTTGTCTTCAATATCGTTGTGGATGGAGCTCGTTATATAGAAACGTTGTCTTCAATATCGTTGTGGATGAAGATCGTTATATAAAAGCGTTGTCTTCAATATCGTTGTGGATGGAGCTCGTTATATAGAAACGTTGTATTCAATATCGCTGTGGATGGAGCTCGTTATATAGAAACATTGTCTTCAATATCGTTGTGGATGGAGCTCGTTATATAGAACCATTGTCTTCAATATCGTTGTGGATGAAGATCGTTATATAAAAGTGTTGTCTTCAATATCGTTGTGGATGAAGCTCGTTATATAAAAGCGTTGTCTTCAATATCGTTGTGGATGGAGCTCGTTATATAGAAACGTTGTCTTCAATATCGTTGTGGATGAAGATCGTTATATAAAAGTGTTGTCTTCAATATCGTTGTGGATGAAGATCGTTATATAAAAGCGTTGTCTTCAATATCGTTGTGGATGGAGCTCGTTATATAGAAACATTGTCTTCAATATCGTTGTGGATGAAGCTCGTTATATAAAAGCGTTGTCTTCAATATCGTTGTGGATGGAGCTCGTTATATAGAAACGTTGTCTTCAATATCGTTGTAGATGAAGATCGTTATATAAAAGCGTTGTCTTCAATATCGTTGTGGATGGAGCTCGTTATATAGAAATGTTGTCTGCAATATTGTTGTGGATGAAGCTCATTATATAAAAGCGTTGTCTTCAATATCGTTGTGGATGGAGCTCGTTATATAGAAACGTTGTCTTCAATATCGTTGTGGATGAAGATCGTTATATAAAAGCGTTGTCTTCAATATCGTTGTGGATGGAGCTCGTTATATAGAAACGTTGTCTTCAATATCGTTGTGGATGAAGCTCATTATATAAAAGCGTTGTCTTCAATATCGTTGTGGATGGAGCTCGTTATATAGAAACGTTGTCTTCAATATCGTTGTGGATGGAGCTCGTTATATAGAAACGTTGTCTTCAATATCGTTGTGGATGAAGCTCGTTATATAGAAACGTTGTCTTCAATATCGTTGTGGATGAAGCTCGTTATATAGAAACGTTGTCTTCAATATCGTTGTGGACGGAGCTCATTATATAAAAGCGTTGTCTTCAATATCGTTGTGGACGGAGCTCGTTATATAGAAACGTTGTCTTCAATATCGTTGTGGATGAAGATCGTTATATAAAAGCGTTGTCTTCAATATCGTTGTGGATGAAGCTCGTTATATAAAAGCGTTGTCTTCAATATCGTTGTGGATGGAGCTCGTTATATAGAAACGTTGTCTAACCATAATGAACCCACTTGTAATATACTTACACTCTCAGAAGCCACGAGTGTAAGAACTGCTACTTATTGTAATAAACAGGAAGACAACGTTTTAGTTTCCAGTCCTTAAAAAAAAACGTCCAACAGACAGAAAGGAGTTTCACCCTAATTGTTTTATTTGTGACAATTGCTCAAGTTAGGAATATCCAGACATGTAGTATTTATTATATTGAGTAACCAGTAAGGTAACGCTCAAAGATATCAATGCCACGTGCACATTATGACAACTAGATTACGAAGTACTTAAAGTATTTTAAAATTCATTTATTACTTAACGTGCGTGGTCTTATGCATAAATTAATATAACGAAATCAACTCGTAACGTGACTTCCGAGACATAAACGTAGTTGTATTTATGTTTCTTTCTATTATATTAGATACAATTCATATAATCTGTTTCACCTGTGGTATTTTTCCAGTTCTAATTGTAATTAATAAAATTATCTCCTTGCCTTAAAAGAAAGATTTGTAAACAATTGTTAATTAAACAATTTATTTAGATTTCTGCTTTTGAACTTCGAGAACAGAACAGAGAGTTCATTAATAGTAACGTCCTGTGGAACATGTAACAAAATCAATACATTTATATTGTCAAAAATAGCGACAGTTGTTATGAATATTTTCTTCTATGCTACATTAAAGGGTTTATATAACGGTTTGTTTAATATCGCGCAAGGTTACCCTAGGGCTACGTGTGTTAACAATTCCTAATGAAGTCGTGATAGAGTAAAGGGAAGATAACTAATCAACACCATCTACCGACAATTACCTTTTACCAACGAATAGTGGGACTGACTGTCACAGTTATAACGCCCCCACGGCTGTAAGGGCGAGCATGTTCTGTAACGGAGATTTGAATCTACCAATCACGAATTGCGAATCGAGAGACCTAACCACTAGGACCGCCTATATACCGGTAAGACGAAGGCCTGTCAACCAAAACAAGCGGCCCAGAATGGCCAGGTGGTTAAGGCACTCGATTCTTCATCTGAGGGTCGCGGGTTCAAATCCCTGTCACAAAAAACATGCTCGCCCTTTCAGCTGTGGGGGCGTTATAATGTCACGGTCAATTCCTCTAGTCGTTGGCAAAAGAGTAGGTCAAGAGTTGGCGATGAGTGGTGATGACTAGCTGCCTTCCCTATAGTCTTACACTACTAATTAGGAACGGCTAGCGCAGATAGCCCTTGTGTAGCTTTGTGCGAAATTTAAAACAAACAAACAAACAAACAGAAACAAGAGTGCAACGTCGCAACGTTTAGGTTTTATTTAAGATGAAGACGTACTGGTAAAAATGTAGTTGTTTGGCTCGCACCTTACTAGTTGATGTAACACTTTATTACTTAACATTAAGACCAAATGGTTGAGGCTCTGATGTAACACTTTATTATTTAACATAAAGACCAAATGGTTGAGGTGTTGATGTAACACTTTATTATTTAACATAAAGACCAAATGGTTGAGGTGTTGATGTAACACTTTATTATTTAACATAAAGACCAAATGGTTGAGGTGCTGATGTAACACTTTATTATTTAACATAAAGACCAAATGGTTGAGGTGTTGATGTAACACTTTATTATTTAACATAAAGACCAAATGGTTGAGGTGCTGATGTTAAACTTTATTACTTAACATTAAGACCAAATGGTTGAGGTGCTGATGTTAAACTTTATTACTTAACATTAAGACCAAATGGTTGAGGTGCTGATATTAAACTTTATTACTTAACATTAAGACCAAATGGTTGAGGTGCTGATATTACACTTTATTACTTAACATAAAGACCAAATGGTTGAGGTGCTGATGTTAAACTTTATTATTTAACATTAAGACCAAATGGTTGAGGTGCTGATGTAACACTTTATTATTTAACATTAAGACCAAATGGTTGAGGTGCTGATGTTAAACTTTATTATTTAACATTAAGACCAAATGGTTGAGGTGCTGATGTAACACTTTATTATTTAACATTAAGACCAAATGGTTGAGGTGCTGATGTTAAACTTTATTATTTAACATTAAGACCAAATGGTTGAGGTGCTGATGTTAAACTTTATTATTTAACATTAAGACCAAATGGTTGAGGTGCTGATGTTAAACTTTATTACTTAACATTAAGACCAAATGGTTGAGGTGCTGATGTTAAACTTTATTACTTAACATTAAGACCAAATGGTTGAGGTGCTGATGTTAAACTTTATTACTTAACATTAAGACCAAATGGTTGAGGTGCTGATATTAAACTTTATTACTTAACATTAAGACCAAATGGTTGAGATGCTGGTATTACATTTTATTACTTAACATTAAGACCAAATGGTTGAGGTGCTGATGTTAAACTTTATTACTTAACATTAAGACCAAATGGTTGAGATGCTGGTATTACATTTTATTACTTAACATTAAGACCAAATGGTTGAGGTGCTGATGTTACACTTTATTATTTAACATAAAGACCAAATGGTTGAGGTGCTGATGTTAAACTTTATTACTTAACATTAAGACCAAATGGTTGAGATGCTGGTATTACATTTTATTACTTAACATTAAGACCAAATGGTTGAGGTGCTGATGTTACACTTTATTATTTAACATAAAGACCAAATGGTTGAGGTGCTGATGTTAAACTTTATTACTTAACATTAAGACCAAATGGTTGAGGTGCTGATATTACATTTTATTACTTAACATTAAGACCAAATGGTTGAGGTGCTGATGTTACACTTTATTATTTAACATAAAAACCAAATGGTTGAGGTGCTGATGTTAAACTTTATTACTTAACATTAAGACCAAATGGTTGAGGTGCTGATATTACATTTTATTACTTAACATAAAGACCAAATGGTTGAGGTGCTGATGTTAAACTTTATTACCAAACATTAAGACCAAATGGTTGAGGTGCTGATGTTAAACTTTATTACTTAACATTAAGACCAAATGGTTGAGGTGCTGATGTTAAACTTTATTACTTAACATTAAGACCAAATGGTTGAGGTGCTGATGTTAAACTTTATTACTTAACATTAAGACCAAATGGTTGAGGTGCTGATATTAAACTTTATTACTTAACATTAAGACCAAATGGTTGAGATGCTGGTATTACATTTTATTACTTAACATTAAGACCAAATGGTTGAGGTGCTGATGTTAAACTTTATTACTTAACATTAAGACCAAATGGTTGAGATGCTGGTATTACATTTTATTACTTAACATTAAGACCAAATGGTTGAGGTGCTGATGTTACACTTTATTATTTAACATAAAGACCAAATGGTTGAGGTGCTGATGTTAAACTTTAATACTTAACATTAAGACCAAATGGTTGAGATGCTGGTATTACATTTTATTACTTAACATTAAGACCAAATGGTTGAGGTGCTGATGTTACACTTTATTATTTAACATAAAGACCAAATGGTTGAGGTGCTCATGTTAAACTTTATTACTTAACATTAAGACCAAATGGTTGAGGTGCTGATATTACATTTTATTACTTAACATTAAGACCAAATGGTTGAGGTGCTGATGTTACACTTTATTATTTAACATAAAGACCAAATGGTTGAGGTGCTGATGTTAAACTTTATTACTTAACATTAAGACCAAATGGTTGAGGTGCTGATATTACATTTTGTTACTTAACATAAAGACCAAATGGTTGAGGTGCTGATGTTAAACTTTATTACCAAACATTAAGACCAAATGGTTGAGGTGCTGATGTTAAACTTTATTACTTAACATTAAGACCAAATGGTTGAGGTGCTGATGTTAAACTTTATTACTTAACATTAAGACCAAATGGTTGAGGTGCTGATGTTACACTTTATTACTTAACATTAAGACCAAATGGTTGAGGTGCTGATATTACACTTTATTACTTAACATAAAGACCAAATGGTTGAGGTGCTGATATTACATTTTATTACTTAACATAAAGACCAAATGGTGGAGGTGCTGATGTTAAACTTTATTACTTAACATTAAGACCAAATGGTTGAGGTGCTGATGTTAAACTTTATTACTTAACATTAAGACCAAATGGTTGAGGTGCTGATATTACATTTTATTACTTAACATAAAGACCAAATGGTTGAGGTGCTGATGTTAAACTTTATTACCAAACATTAAGACCAAATGGTTGAGGTGCTGATGTTAAACTTTATTACTTAACATTAAGACCAAATGGTTGAGGTGCTGATATTACACTTTATTACTTAACATAAAGACCAAATGGTTGAGGTGCTGATGTTACACTTTATTATTTAACATTAAGACCAAATGGTTGAGGTGCTGATGTTAAACTTTATTACTTAACATTAAGACCAAATGGTTGAGGTGCTGATGTTAAACTTTATTACTTAACATTAAGACCAAATGGTTGAGGTGCTGATGTTAAACTTTATTACTTAACATTAAGACCAAATGGTTGAGGTGCTGATATTACATTTTATTACTTAACATTAAGACCAAATGGTTGCGGTGGAGATATTACACTTTATTACTTAACATTAAGACCAAATGGTTGAAGTGCTGATATTACACTTTATTACTTAACATTAAGACCAAATGGTTGAGGTGCTGATATTACACTTTATTACTTAACATTAAGACCAAATGGTTGAGGTGCTGATATTACATTTTATTACTTAACATAAAGACCAAATGGTTGAGGTGCTGATGTTAAACTTTATTACCAAACATTAAGACCAAATGGTTGAGGTGCTGATGTTAAACTTTATTACCAAACATTAAGACCAAATGGTTGAGGTGCTGATGTTAAACTTTATTACTTAACATTAAGACCAAATGGTTGAGGTGCTAATGTTAAACTTTATTACTTAACATTAAGACCAAATGGTTGAGGTGCTGATGTTAAACTTTATTACTTAACATTAAGACCAAATGGTTGAGGTGCTGATGTTACACTTTATTACTTAACATTAAGACCAAATGGTTGAGATGCTGATGTTAAACTTTATTACTTAACATTAAGACCAAATGGTTGAGGTGCTGATATTACATTTTATTACTTAACATTAAGACCAAATGGTTGAGGTGCTGATGTTAAACTTTATTACTTAACATTAAGACCAAATGGTTGAGGTGCTGATGTTACACTTTATTACTTAACATTAAGACCAAATGGTTGAGGTGCTGATATTACACTTTATTACTTAACATAAAGACCAAATGGTTGAGGTGCTGATATTACATTTTATTACTTAACATAAAGACCAAATGGTGGAGGTGCTGATGTTAAACTTTATTACTTAACATTAAGACCAAATGGTTGAGGTGCTGATGTTAAACTTTATTACTTAACATTAAGACCAAATGGTTGAGGTGCTGATATTACATTTTATTACTTAACATAAAGACCAAATGGTTGAGGTGCTGATGTTAAACTTTATTACCAAACATTAAGACCAAATGGTTGAGGTGCTGATGTTAAACTTTATTACTTAACATTAAGACCAAATGGTTGAGGTGCTGATATTACACTTTATTACTTAACATAAAGACCGAATGGTTGAGGTGCTGATGTTACACTTTATTATTTAACATTAATACCAAATGGTTGAGGTGCTGATGTTAAACTTTATTACTTAACATTAAGACCAAATGGTTGAGGTGCTGATGTTAAACTTTATTACTTAACATTAAGACCAAATGGTTGAGGTGCTGATGTTAAACTTTATTACTTAACATTAAGACCAAATGGTTGAGGTGCTGATATTGCATTTTATTACTTAACATTAAGACCAAATGGTTGCGGTGGAGATATTACACTTTATTACTTAACATTAAGACCAAATGGTTGAAGTGCTGATATTACACTTTATTACTTAACATTAAGACCAAATGGTTGAGGTGCTGATATTACACTTTATTACTTAACATTAAGACCAAATGGTTGAGGTGCTGATATTACATTTTATTACTTAACATAAAGACCAAATGGTTGAGGTGCTGATGTTAAACTTTATTACCAAACATTAAGACCAAATGGTTGAGGTGCTGATGTTAAACTTTATTACCAAACATTAAGACCAAATGGTTGAGGTGCTGATGTTAAACTTTATTACTTAACATTAAGACCAAATGGTTGAGGTGCTAATGTTAAACTTTATTACTTAACATTAAGACCAAATGGTTGAGGTGCTGATGTTAAACTTTATTACTTAACATTAAGACCAAATGGTTGAGGTGCTGATGTTACACTTTATTACTTAACATTAAGACCAAATGGTTGAGATGCTGATGTTAAACTTTATTACTTAACATTAAGACCAAATGGTTGAGATGCTGATGTTAAACTTTATTACTTAACATTAAGACCAAATGGTTGAGATGCTGATGTTAAACTTTATTACTTAACATTAAGACCAAATGGTTGAGGTGCTAATGTTAAACTTTATTACTTAAAATTAAGACCAAATGGTTGAGAGGCTGATGTTACACTTTATTACTTAACATTAAGACCAAATGGTTGAGGTGCTGATGTTACACTTTATTACTTAACATTAAGACCAAATGGTTGAGGTGCTGATGTTAAACTTTATTACTTAACATTAAGACCAAATGGTTGAGGCTCTGATGTTAAACTTTATTACTTAACATTAAGACCAAATGGTTGAGGTGCTGATGTTAAACTTTATTACTTAACATTAAGACCAAATGGTTGAGGCTCTGATGTTACACTTTATTACTTAACATTAAGACCAAATGGTTGAGGTGCTGATGTTACACTTTATTACTTAACATAAAGACCAAGTTTGTTTTTAAGTTTGTTTCAAGAAGGAACAAATGTCACGTGATTATAGCATTTGGCCCGACCTCTGCTTCCCCAGGGTGAGCTCCTTAGCTCACAACTGTAGTGTTAATGCTAGCAATTCTTCTACTTAGACAAGGTAGAACTAATGTCGCGTGATTATAGCGCGTGCCAACCACCTCTTCACTCAAGGTGTGGCTAGTGTCACGTGATTATAGTCTTTAACCCCCGTGTTTTTTTTCTCTCTAAGGGACACGATTTGAGTTTCTTTCGCAGAGTTGTCGATACTCATTTGTTATTTCTGATCTATCTTGATCAACTTGAAGCTAACGAAAGAAAGAAAGTAACAAGTGGATAGTAAATTAATAATTTATATAAAAAATGACATAAATAGAAAGATTAAGAAACAAAAATCGAGTTCTTCGGGTATTTTTTTATAACGACGTCCAGAGAACTTAAGTAACAGATGTCCCCTAATGGGATAGTGGTAAGTCTTTGGACTTACGATGCTAAAATTCGGAGCTAATTCCCTGCGGTGGATACAGCATGTAATTCAAGGTGGCCTTGCTCAAATAACCGAAGAAAGAGAATAGAAAATCTCAAAGTTTGGTATAAATTAATAATAAATTGAATTAGTTTAGAATGTTAGACATAAACTTATCTATTGCTTCAGTCTCAAATATTTATGGCTTTTAGTTACACGTAAATTCGTTATTAAAAGTAGGTCAGACGTTGTTAATGACTTGCGTGCTGGTCTGCGTACCAGAAAGCTCTACGTTTTAGCCTGAACAACATCAAATATGACAAATTCATTATAAGTCTAGAGCCCTGAATCATTAACTGAAGTATGTTTCATTGGCGATATATAAATATCTGCGAGATTATTTTTATAAATATATACAAAAATAATACGATATTTATACCAAAACTATCACACCAGCCATCTTCACAAGAATTATAATACATCGTAATATCGTTGGATATTTTAACTCAATGGTCAGTTTCTATACAACTGTTTGGAAAGAACTGTGCTTTTCAGACCGACCAAGGACAAGAACGACTTGCTAATGCAACGAGCACACATAGAAACAGGCATACGTGTACCACCTCTGACCACGTAGTAGAAAGAAGTCTAGGGGTGAAATTACCCTAGTTCACAACAATCTACATTCTGATTGTGCATGGTATTAAACTAATTACAGGCTACTTGTACCGAAATTAAAAATAAAAGTGTATGTGTTCTAAGTTAACAAAGTAATACCATTATATCTACATATAACAGCGCTATCCTTCTGTAAGGTCTTCTGGTATGTCTATTTTAACGAAAGGTCTAATACCCCTGATTGATAATTCTATTTATCATAGATAGTTTAGATAGTGAATTAGGCCTCAACATTTGAATATGTTCGCAATATTTTGGTAAAAGTTAAGTTAGCTATTCAGGAAAACATTTTGAAAAATATCCGAGTACAACATCAGTTTCTTAGCAAACCTGAATCAGTTTCATTAGCCCCTCCTTATAACGCTCTAACAGAAATGTTAAGGTTGTAAGTAGGATCTTCCTTCTCCAGTTCTTGAAGTAAGAAATAAATTCAATACTTTGTCAAAATGTCTTCACAAAATTTGCAATTAAACCATATAGAGATATAAAAGTCTTTCTTCAGTTTCTTATCAATTTGAAGAAGTAAATTAATACGTCACTAATTCCAATATGAATCCACGTGCTCTATTTTTTAAGCTATCTTTCAACACGTGTTTCTTCTCAGTTCTGCTCTTAACAGATGCCTTTATCTGGCATCTGTGTGGTTTTTTTGTTTTGTTTTTTATACACTTTGTTGAGGTCTAATATTTAGTAATTACAGAGTGTTTTTGCTTTGCTAATCATCGACGAGATAATATAGATAAACTTTTAATAGAAGGTCAGTCCTAGGAACTTCTCAAGGATAAATATAATTACTTGATTTGAATTTTGAATGTTTATTTAGAGCGATACTGCTATTCAATGTGGGATTTTAATCAACTCGTCAAATTAAAAACAGTAAATATTACCTGGTAATTTTGTTGCTTCAGAATAATATTATCAGATATTTCAGGATTTATTACTGTTGAGTCCGGCATGGTCAAGTGGTTAGGGCGCTTGATGGGCAGTCTGAAGGTCATGGATTTGAATCCCCGTCCTACCCACCATTCTCACCCTTACAATCAGCTATTGTATTGTTTATATATATATATATATTTAACCATATCATTAAAATACATTATCGACAATGTGTATTAATAACTATATTTCTCGTCTACGATGACCCGAATTAACAAAAGGAATGTTTAGCTCCGTCAATCAGATATATAATATTTGCTGTACTAATTAAATATATCATTAATTATATCACATCACGTCTATAGCTCACACGAAGCTCTACTAAATCGTTGGCTGATATTAAAAGTAGGTCGTTTTTTTCAGTATTATTAGACTGTTGAAACATGATAAGAGCAGAACAGTTGGATTCTTGTTACGTTAGCTGCTAATGATTTAAATTGTTCGATTAAAACTGCTTCCTCAGTTTCACGTATATTAACGTTATCTACATTCTATTAAACTACAATATCACGTTTATTACCACAGTTTCATTTTATCCTAATGTTCTCAAGCAAACATGATATCCCAGTATTACCATAGTTTTATTTTATCCTAATGTTCTCAAGGAACCATGATATCCCAGTATTACCATAGTTTTATTTTATCCTAATGTTCTCAAGGAACCATGATATCCCAGTATTACCATAGTTTTATTTTATCCTAATGTTCTCAAGCAAACATGATATCCCAGTATTACCATAGTTTTATTTTATCCTAATGTTCTCAAGGAACCATGATATCCCAGTATTACCATAGTTTTATTTTATCCTAATGTTCTCAAGCAAACATGATATCCCAGTATTACCATAGTTTTATTTTATCCTAATGTTCTCAAGGAACCATGATATCCCAGTATTATTACCATAGTTTTATTTTATCCTAATGTTCTCAAGGAACCATGATATCCCAGTATTACCATAGTTTTATTTTATCCTAATGTTCTCAAGGAACCATGATATCCCAGTATTACCATAGTTTTATTTTATCCTAATGTTCTCAAGGAACCATGATATCCCAGTATTACCATAGTTTTATTTTATCCTAATGTTCTCAAGGAACCATGATATCCCAGTATTACCATAGTTTTATTTTATCCTAATGTTCTCAAGGAACCATGATATCCCAGTATTACCATAGTTTTATTTTATCCTAATGTTCTCAAGGAACCATGATATCCCAGTATTATTACCATAGTTTTATTTTATCCTAATGTTCTCAAGGAACCATGATATCCCAGTATTATTACCATAGTTTTATTTTATCCTAATGTTCTCAAGGAACCATGATATCCCAGTATTACCATAGTTTTATTTTATCCTAATGTTCTCAAGGAACCATGATATCCCAGTATTATTACCATAGTTTTATTTTATCCTAATGTTCTCAAGGAACCATGATATCCCAGTATTATTACCATAGTTTTATTTTATCCTAATGTTCTCAAGGAACCATGATATCCCAGTATTACCATAGTTTTATTTTATCCTAATGTTCTCAAGGAACCATGATATCCCAGTATTACCATAGTTTTATTTTATCCTAATGTTCTCAAGGAACCATGATATCCCAGTATTATTACCATAGTTTTATTTTATCCTAATGTTCTCAAGGAACCATGATATCCCAGTATTACCATAGTTTTATTTTATCCTAATGTTCTCAAGGAACCATGATATCCCAGTATTACCATAGTTTTATTTTATCCTAATGTTCTCAAGGAACCATGATATCCCAGTATTACCATAGTTTTATTTTATCCTAATGTTCTCAAGGAACCATGATATCCCAGTATTACCATAGTTTTATTTTATCCTAATGTTCTCAAGGAACCATGATATCCCAGTATTATTACCATAGTTTTATTTTATCCTAATGTTCTCAAGGAACCATGATATCCCAGTATTACCATAGTTTTATTTTATCCTAATGTTCTCAAGGAACCATGATATCCCAGTATTACCATAGTTTTATTTTATCCTAATGTTCTCAAGGAACCATGATATCCCAGTATTACCATAGTTTTATTTTATCCTAATGTTCTCAAGGAACCATGATATCCCAGTATTACCATAGTTTTATTTTATCCTAATGTTCTCAAGGAACCATGATATCCCAGTATTACCATAGTTTTATTTTATCCTAATGTTCTCAAGGAACCATGATATCCCAGTATTACCATAGTTTTATTTTATCCTAATGTTCTCAAGGAACCATGATATCCCAGTATTATTACCATAGTTTTATTTTATCCTAATGTTCTCAAGGAACCATGATATCCCAGTATTATTACCATAGTTTTATTTTATCCTAATGTTCTCAAGGAACCATGATATCCCAGTATTATTACCATAGTTTTATTTTATCCTAATGTTCTCAAGGAACCATGATATCCCAGTATTACCATAGTTTTATTTTATCCTAATGTTCTCAAGGAACCATGATATCCCAGTATTACCATAGTTTTATTTTATCCTAATGTTCTCAAGGAACCATGATATCCCAGTATTACCATAGTTTTATTTTATCCTAATGTTCTCAAGGAACCATGATATCCCAGTATTATTACCATAGTTTCACTACCATAGCTCAAACTTTTCAGGAAGTACGTTGTTATGAAGACGCCACGATATGGAACTTCTTGCTCAATAGAAACCACACTCGTTTTGTTTGTGTTTATTTCTCCATCAAGGTTTAACGTTTCAAGGTCCAAATAATTTAACAGTGTCGAGTGTCTGAAACCCGAAAGTTCTACAGGAAGATTTTAATTTCTTTTGTTTGGAAGGGATACGAAGTAAGCTGTGAAGGTAAGTGACGTATGAGAACATAGTGTTATATGATACGTGAGTGACGTATGAGAACATAGTGTTATATGATACGTGTTTATTTGTACTTGTATGTTTCTATGACAACCGTAATAATCACCAGTTGGAAAAATATTAAGGTGTAGATTCGTTTCTTATGTCTGAACTAAAACAAAATTTTACGATCTTCGTTAATAGAACATGTGTCATAAATATATATATATCATTCTATTAATATATATCAAAAACAGATAACAAAGAAAACTGGTTAATATTACACAACGACATTATGTCTGTGTAGAGAGCAGAGCGTGAACAACAGTTTCAGTTTTATTATTTGTATCTCATAACGTTTGAACAATAGCATTGTAGCCACTCACTCCAAACAATATATATTGTTGTGTTGGTGATGTCTCCACACACTTTGATCTTTAGTTTTCTATAAATACAATATATATTGTTGTGTTGGTGATGTCTCTACACAGTTTGATCTCTAGTTTTCTATAAATACAATATATATTGTTGTGTTGGTGATGTCTCTACACACTTTGATCTTTACTTTTCTATAAATACATTATATGTGGTTGTGTTGGTGATGTCTCTACACACTTTGATCTTTAGTTTTGTATAAATACATTATATGTGGTTGTGTTGGTGATGTCTCCACACTCTTTGATCTTTAGTTTTCTATAAATACATTATATGTGGTTGTGTTGGTGATGTCTCCACACACTTTGATCTTTAGTTTTCTATAAATACAATATATATTGTTGTGTTGGTGATGTCTCTACACAGTTTGATCTCTAGTTTTCTATAAATACAATATATATTGTTGTGTTGGTGATGTCTCTACACACTTTGATCTTTACTTTCTATAAATACATTATATGTGGTTGTGTTGGTGATGTCTCTACACACTTTGATCTTTAGTTTTGTATAAATACATTATATGTGGTTGTGTTGGTGATGTCTCCACACTCTTTGATCTTTAGTTTTCTATAAATACATTATATGTGGTTCTGCTGGTGATGTCTCCACACTATTTGATCTTTAGTTTTCTATAAATACATTATATGTGGTTGTGTTGGTGATGTCTCCACACACTTTGATCTTTAGTTTTCTATAAATACAATATATGTGGTTGTGTTGGTGATGTCTCCACACTCTTTGTTGTTTAGTTTTCTATAAATACAATATATGTGGTTGTGTTGGTGATGTCTCTACACACTTTGATCTTTACTTTTCTATAAATACATTATATGTGGTTGTGTTGGTGATGTCTCTACACACTTTGATCTTTAGTTTTGTATAAATACATTGTATGTGGTTGTGTTGGTGATGTCTCCACACTCTTTGATCTTTAGTTTTCTATAAATACATTATATGTGGTTCTGCTGGTGATGTCTCCACACTATTTGATCTTTAGTTTACTATAAATACAATATATATTGTTGTGTTGGTGATGTCTCCACACACTTTGATCTTTAGTTTTCTATAAATACAATATATGTGGTTGTGTTGGTGATGTCTCCACACTCTTTGTTGTTTAGTTTTCTATAAATACAATATATGTGGTTGTGTTGGTGATGTCTCCACACACTTTGATCTTTAGTTTTCTATAAATACAATATATGTGGTTGTGTTGGTGTTGTCTCCACACACTTTGGTGTTTAGTTTTCTATAAATACATTATATGTGGTTGTGTTGGTGATGTCTCCACACTCTTTGATGTTTAGTTTTCTATAAATACAATATATGTGGTTTTGTTGGTGATGTCTCCACACAGTTTGATCTCTAGTTTTCTATAAATACATTACATGTGGTTGTGTTGGTGTTGTCTCCACACACTTTGATCTCTAGTTTTCTATAAATACAATATATGTGGTTGTGTTGGTGATGTCTCCACACTCTTTGATCTTTACTTTTCTATAAATACATTATATGTGGTTGTGTTGGTGATGTCTCTACACACTTTGATCTTTAGTTTTGTATAAATACATTATATGTGGTTGTGTTGGTGATGTCTCCACACTCTTTGATCTTTACTTTTCTATAAATACATTATATGTGGTTGTGTTGGTGATGTCTCCACACTCTTTGATCTTTACTTTTCTATAAATACATTATATGTGGTTGTATTGGTGATGTCTCCACATTATTTGATGTTTAGTTTTCTATAAATACAATATATGTGGTTGTGTTAGTGATGTCTCCACACACTTTGATCTTTAGTTTTCTAATAACGTTATGTAGTAATAGATTCCTAGTCTATACTTAACGTTAATATTACAGAAAATTATTTTGAATGTATAGCGCATCTGTTAGCCGTGCTACAAGGTGGTCTCTGAACGTGAAATCTGAGAAACATTTGCAGGATTAATTTCCCGTTGCGGGACAATACGCCGCGCAAACAGTTTCCGGCGTAAGAATGCAATGCTTGCAATATGTTTACGAACACAGCGTCATCAGAATTTTCACTTGTGGGGAGGAAACTTAAACTGTCGGTTGAGAGCTGAGCCTTTTTAAAATCCAATTTTCGTAATTAGAGACAAATAATAATAATAACATATATTTGTACGAACATTACACCCAGTAATTAAATTTCAGTGAAGACCGCTTCACGCAAAAGAACAAAGAACAAATAGTTCGTTATATGTTCACAAATAAATCCTCCATAGAGACGTTTATAGGTATTTCCTGTGATTGATGATTAAAAATTATATGCTGGTTTTGACATAACTTTTAACAAGTCTAGCAAAAAAATTGATAAATGTTCATGAAATTTTAAAACTGTCACAAATGTCATTGTTGTTCTAGTATTCATAATTAGATGGTAGGGTTAAGAAATGCACCTGGCTTTGTGAATTAGCCACTGTATGATTAGGTTGTAGACAAACGTAACCACATTGTTTGTTAGGCTGAGATCCAAGGACCAGTTATAAGGTTTGATAAATGGTTGTTAGTTTAGAAATCTACCATTCTGATATGTATTTAAACCTGAGAAGGAAATAATGCAGAATGAGGCGCACTTTTCAGTCTAGACTAAAAGTCCATCTGTCTATCTGTCTCTTTATGCATCTGTCGATCTATATCTGTGTAGTGTCTGTCTTTCTATCTTTTTTATCTACCTATCTGTCTCAATATCTACTTCTCTATCTGCCTATCAGTCTGTTTATCTATCTGTCTCTCTCTCTACCTATCTATATATATATTGTCTATAGATATATTTGCTTGTCTGTCTATTTGTTTGTCTCTTTATATATTTGTCTTCCTACAAGTCAGTTTATTTATCTATTTGTATATACATATATGTATACATTTTCTATGTATGTATATATTTGCTTGTCTGTTTGTCTATAAATTGTTTGTATGTTCGATTTAATTCCAGTAATCATTGATCAGTAGAAATTAGATCAGTCCGCATCAACTAGTTAAAGTAGTTGATTTTTAATGTGAGTTGTTCACATGCCATGTTGTTGTTTAGCTAAACATAATATTTATCATCCAACTAATTCGTTATTAATAATGTAAATACTATGGCATATAATCTCTCTCTCTCTCGAGGTTTGGGTATCTTACGTACCATGGAGGGTCAGTGTTTTAGTTTAGCAGTGTCGAGGTTTGGGTATCTTATGTATCCTAGAGTCAGTGTTTAAGTTTAGAGTGTAAGACTAGAGAGAAGGCAGCTAGTTATCAACACTGACCCGCAAACTCTTGGGCTACTCTTTTACTAACAAATAGTGGGATTGACCATCACATTATAACGCCCCCACGGCAGAAAAAGCAACCATGTTTGGCGTGACGGGGATTCGAACTCGCGACCCTCAGATTACAATCTGGTCATACAATGGTTGTTTAATGCAATTATTTTTTATTATTTATTTATTTAATTATAAACCTAACTTTCATTTAACAAACATTACAAAATTCGTCACCACCAGGTGGCTTTTAAATAATATTTTAAAGGCTAAACCGGATTATAATCTTGGTGTTAATGGCGAAACATAAATAACAACATATAATATTATAAAAAATATGACAATTTTTGGTTGGAATAAAATAAGAGGTATAGTAATTAGCGGTAGGTTTCTAGGAGAGACCCAAATAGCTTTTCTTATAAATTATTCATATTGAAAAAAATAAAATGTTTTTTTCTTTTGTTTTTCTTTTATGGATCTCAAACAAAATGGTTCTGACCTACATATGGCGTCGTGGTAAACGATACGGACTGCAAATAGGAGGGTCCAAGGTTTTCGCCACGATATACTATCGAATACCTTATGGAAAAGGCGTTATAAGTGTAACAATTAATCTTTGCATTCGGTTTATAGTAGCTGGATAGTTGGGTAGTTTTTAACACTGTTTACCATTCCTTTAGTCAGCAGTTCTAACTTACAGATGGCTATTATCGAATCTGGGAGTCTCTGAGATGGCCGATTAGTTCTTTTATAACATAAGGTGACGTCAATGCTGTGAACGCCAGATTATTTGTTAATTATAAAACGAATTTTCTTAATGAAAGATTTACTAATTTATATTGTTTAAAACATTGGTAATTTAGTCTGTGATTGTTTCTGTCGTCAAAAGTATTTAACTTATAAATAAAGGATTTATTAATGAGATATGTACTAAGAAAGTTTATTATAACAGTACTGATACCATTCATTTCAACAATAATTAACTGTATCTACAGTATTAAGAAAGTTTATTCAAACAATGAGAAATGATTAATCTAATGTGATGTACTGATACCATTCATTTCAACAATAATTAACTGTATCTACAGTATTAAGAAAGTTTATTCAAACAATGAGAAATGATTAATCTAATGTGATGTACTGATACTACTAATTTCAACAATAATTAACTGTACCTACAGTGTTACGAAAGTTTATTCAAACAATAAGAAATGATTAATCTAATGTGATGTACTTATACCATTCATTCCAACAATAATTAACTGCATCTACAGTATTAAGAAAGTTTATTCAAACATTGAGAAATGATTAATCTAATGTGATGTACTGATACTACTAAATTCAACAATAATTAACTGTATCTACAGTATTAAGAAAGTTTATTCAAACAATGAGAAATGATTAATTTAATGTGATGTACTGATACCACTCATTCCAACAATAATTAACTGTATCTACAGTATTAAGAAAGTTTATTCAAACAATGAGAAATGATTAATCTAATGTGATGTACTGATACCACTCATTTCAACAATAATTAACTGTATCTACAGTATTAAGAAAGTTTATTCAAACAATGAGAAATGATTAATCTAATGTGATGTACTGATACCACTCATTCCAACAATAATTAACTGTATCTACAGTATTAAGAAAGTT
The DNA here is from genome assembly GCF_004210375.1 of Tachypleus tridentatus. NCBI lineage: Eukaryota > Metazoa > Arthropoda > Merostomata > Xiphosura > Limulidae > Tachypleus > Tachypleus tridentatus. The sequence goes on along the minus strand of NC_134827.1, from coordinate 36,157,351 downwards.
TATTCAAACAATGAGAAATGATTAATCTAATGTGATGTACTGATACCATTCATTTCAACAATAATTAACTGTATCTACTGTATTAAGAAAGTTTATTCAAACAATGAGAAATGATTAATCTAATGTGATGTACTGATACTACTAATTTCAACAATAATTAACTGTACCTACAGTGTTACGAAAGTTTATTCAAACAATGAGAAATGATTAATCTAATGTGATGTACTGATACCACTCATTCCAACAATAATTAACTGTACCTGCAGTGTTACGAAAGTTTATTCAAACAATGAGAAATGATTAATTTAATGTGATGTACTGATACTACTAATTTCAACAATAATTAACTGTATCTACAGTATTAAGAAAGTTTATTCAAACAATGAGAAATGATTAATCTAATGTGATGTACTGATACCATTCATTTCAACAATAATTAACTGTATCTACTGTATTAAGAAAGTTTATTCAAACAATGAGAAATGATTAATCTAATGTGATGTACTGATACTACTAATTTCAACAATAATTAACTGTACCTACAGTGTTACGAAAGTTTATTCAAACAATGAGAAATGATTAATCTAATGTGATGTACTGATACTACTAATTTCAACAATAATTAACTGTACCTACAGTGTTACGAAAGTTTATTCAAACAATGAGAAATGATTAATCTAATGTGATGTACTGATACCACTTATTTCAACAATAATTAACTGTATCTACAGTATTAAGAAAGTTTATTCAAACAATGAGAAATGATTAATCTAATGTGATGTACTGATACCATTCATTTCAACAATAATTAACTGTATCTACAGTATTAAGAAAGTTTATTCACACAATGAGAAATGATTAATCTAATGTGATGTACTGATACTACTAATTTCAACAATAATTAACTGTACCTACAGTGTTACGAAAGTTTATTCAAACAATAAGAAATGATTAATCTAATGTGATGTACTTATACCATTCATTCCAACAATAATTAACTGCATCTACAGTATTAAGAAAGTTTATTCAAACATTGAGAAATGATTAATCTAATGTGATGTACTGATACTACTAATTTCAACAATAAGTAACTGTATCTACAGTATTAAGAAAGTTTATTCAAATAATGAGAAATGATTAATCTAATGTGATGTACTGATACCACTCATTCCAACAATAATTAACTGTACCTACAGTATTAAGAAAGTTTATTCAAACAATGAGAAATGATTAATCTAATGTGATGTACTGATACCACTCATTCCAACAATAATTAAGTAGTTTTACTGTATTAGGAAACCTTATTTCAACAGTAATTAGTGTTCAGAAAGCTCTTTCCAATAATGAACAATGATTACTTAAATCAGTTGTATTTGAAAAGCTCTTTCCAGTAACAAAAAATGATTAATTAAATCAGTTATGTTAAGAAAGATCATTCCATCAATGAACAATGGTAATTAACCAGTTCTATTGTATTAATATAAATTTTTATAAATAATCAACTATATTTTAATTGAAGGAATAATTCACAGGATCTTATGCTTGAAAAATTAAAGTTCAAATGATCATTTGTGGAAATAGGAAATATGAATATGGTGGATTTACAACAAAAAACACGTTTATAAATCTCTTTCAACGTAATTCACGAGATTTTTTTACGTTAAGTCAGCATATTCCAAGTTGACATTTAAAGGGCCTTAGTTTATTTATTACACCATTTGGTTTCCACCAGTGACATACGAAATCTGTATAGCTTAGTCTGTAGGATTCTTCCAGTAACATAGAATACTTGTATAGTTCAATCTGTTGGATTCCACCAGTAATGTATGAAATCTGTATAACTTAGTCTGTAGGATTCTTCCAGTAACATAGAATACTTGTATAGTTCAATCTGTTGGATTCCACCAGTAATGTATGAAATCTGTATAATTTAGTCTGTAGGATTCTTCCGGTAACATAGAATACTTGTATAGTTCAATCTGTTGGATTCCACCAGTAATGTATGAAATCTGTATAACTTAGTCTGTTGGATTCCACTAATTCCTGTCTCCGGTTAGAATAGCGGTAAGTCTTCGAATTTACAACAATAAAAATTAGGGGTTCGTTCTGTCTCGGTGGACACAGTAGGTACTTTGATGTAGCTTTGCTACAATAGAATATACACTCCATCGATCCCGAGGGAGATACACGGTTATTAAATATTTGATCACAAGATTTGTATTGATTTATTAAAAATATGTATTATAATTTTCTAGACCTTATATATAATTTTGTATCACAAGTTACGAGGCCTGTGTATAACAAGTTCTTGATATCTGTTTGTGAGATGAGATATTTTTATTTCTCTCAGAAAAGAATTACGAACATGAAAAACTGATGTTCTTTGTAGAAAAGTGTGAGACACAAAGTAAATCATATGGCAGTTGATGTTTAGCAATAATGTTACCAAATCCAGGTTTATAAGTTGGAGCATTATAAGCCGATCCAGGTTTATAAGTTAGAGTGTTCTTACATGATCTACCTTTATAAGCGAAGGAGTATTCTTACCCGATACAAGTTTATAAGACAAGGAGTAATTTTACCTGATCTAGGTTTATAATTAAGGAGTATTCTTACCCGATACAAGTTTATAAGACAAGGAGTAATCTTACCTGATCCAGGTTCATAACTTACAGAACTCCACTCTTGACCAACAGAATGTATTTATATTAACATTCTATAATTTTGGACAAATATCTACTTTTATATAAACACTTGATTCCATATACTTAATGCGACAATATCAACAAACTGCTTCAAGAAAAACTAAAACTTCAAAGAAAACGTGGTTCCAGACCTCCTTGTATTGATTTAATAATTCTTTTCTTTGGTACGCTTTATCTATTTTAGCAACTGATCACGCTAGCTGCGTTGCAACATGCAACTTATTAATTCAAGAATCTAAAAGGATGCTTCTTTGCTTGTTCCAGAATGTTCACGCAAAACACACCCGTACATAGTTTCGTTTTGGTATACCAAAGGGACGACAGCGAGTTAACAATATACACTGTCAACTATTGAGCTGATCTGGCTTGATTTAACAGTGAAATTCCACTGTTTCTTTTATTACACACTCACACATGGTATTTTACTTTATGACTGAAGTGTGCTGAGAGAACATTTCTGGTTTGGCGGTCCAAAAATCAAAAAGTTTTCACGCAAATGCATGAAAATCGTTTATGTAGATTATCAAACGTAAAATGAGTTATAAAGTAGATTATTTACTTCGTGTTCGTAACTTAGCTCCAAAGTCTTTTGTTTTTTTTTTGTCATCGTAAGCTCTGTTCTTCAATGTAAAATAATGAGAAAGAAACAGTCGCCAGATGTTACGTCTACCTGTCAAATTCTACCAAGAAAACTAACCAGTCTCGTTGTTTCCTGTTATCGCGAGATAGTGACTCATACAATGCGTTAAAACTCGACTGTAGACGTACACCATAAGAACTGGTTATCGTAATATGTCAACCGTTTCCTGGTATTCTTTTCAGTTTCTCTGCAAAGAAATAAATAGCATTCAAAAAACGCTAGAATATTATTATTCATGTAAGAAAACCAGGTATTTTTTTTATCTAGTATAGAGATATATTTTGATTTATAACTTAGCTGTTAAACAGTTACATTGTTGAAAGAATATAATTATGAATGTTAGCCACGTTGTGTCAACACGTACTAGTTTAAAGGACATAAGACAAGACATTGGCTGTTCTTGTCCATAAACAAAGAAAAGCACCCACTTTACAAATGGATGTTGAGTTTTAATGAAATTCGCTGAGCCCATACAACATTTCTACTCGACATTTCGTGTGATCGTCTAAACATCTTGACATTCACTGAACCATTAATCGAGTATGATTGGGCTTTTATTTCACCTTTGACCTCGACTTTAATCACTTGATCCTTCTTGAGATCCTAGTTTTTTATTTGACCTTTAACCTTGACTTTAATCACTTGATCCTTCTTGAGATCCTAGTTTTTATTTGACTTTTAACCTTGACTTTAATCACTCGATCCTTCTTGAGATCCTAGATTTTATTTGACCTTTAACCTTGACTTTATTCACTTGATCCTTCTTGAAATCCTAGACTCTGATGATTTCAGAAATAGCATTGCCTGTACTATTTAGTAATTTTGGATAATGACGAAAGGGTGTAGTCATCTTCGTTCACCAGAAGGAACATGATACCTTGAAGTTTTCAGACATGGTAACCATTTTGGAAAACTTCCTCTGGATGCGGTCATCTTGCCCAGGAGATTTCATAACGTAATCATGTTATGCACAGAGAGGATACTCTCCGACTCAAGATATTTCAGTAAGCCTAAAAAAAAGGCTCCCTAAATGTCTACCAATATGATGTAGCTTACACTACTGGGGTGAATCTTATTTTAGCTGGTTTTATCATATTACTAACTTACGTATGCTTACTCCCCTTGTTTGATATGGATGCGTCAGTTTAGTCCTCTTGTTTGATATGGACGCGTGAGTTTACTCTTGTTTGATATGGATGCGTCAGTCTACTACCCTTGTTTGATATGGATGCGTCAGCTTACTCTCCTTGTTTGATATGGATGCGTCAGTTTACACCCCTTGTTTGATATGGATGCGTCAGCTTACTCCCCTTGTTTGATATGGATGCGTCAGTTTACATCCCTTGTTTGATATGGATGCGTCAGCTTACTCCCCTTGTTTGATATGGATGCGTCAGTCTACTCCTCTTGTTTGATATGGATGCGTCAGCTTACTCTCCTTGTTTGATATGGATGCGTCAGCTTAATCCCCTTGTTTGATATGGATGAGTCAGTCTACTCTCCTTGTTTGATATGGATGCGTCAGTTTAGTCCTCTTGTTTGATATGGACGCGTGAGTTTACTCTTGTTTGATATGGATGCGTCAGTTTACTCCCCTTGTTTGATATGGATGCGTCAGCTTACTCTTTTGGTTAAAATACAACCTCATTCAATGTGATTGGTTGAAGATGATGCTATAATTATTTATTTTGGGGGTAGAGGGATTGTAATAACCTTGTAAATCATTTACTCCAAGTCTACATATAGTCCTTGCAATACGTGAGTAAAGTAGCTAATTAAACCATTACAATATAATTATATTGAGTTGTTGTGCTTTAAGAGCAATCTGTTGGCTGGATAAGAAACTAACTGATTGTAACAAGTAACTTTATGTCACCTGTTGACGTCAGCGAGACGAGATTTATCTCTTACTGTAACAGGTTAATCAAGAAAGTATATAACGGCCTTTTTGTTTCGTATATTTGAAACAAATTAGTTTAAAGAACTCAGTTTTCTGTTGTTGGACAAGACTTCTTCACTCAGCCTAGAGTATTCCAGTTTGTTTAGCCACGTCAAAAATCGTACACTTTCTCAACATTGGAGTGTTCAAACACAAATATTTAAGGGGCGTGTAACGTGTCTGAACATATTCAGTCATAAGCGGGGTTGGAACATGGGATTCGTGAAAGTCAAGAGGTTTATTATTTTATCTCTGTAAACTGGAGTTGCTGGCATTTGGGTTTGTGTGTATAAAGTCAAACGCTTGTTTGTTATAAAACGATAACGTCTCGTTTCGCAACTGGAGTTGCTGGTGTTTGTGTGAATAAAGTCAAGCACTTGTTTGTTATAAAACGATAACATCTCGTTTCGCTACAGACAAACTAAAATCTGATTGGTTCATTTATCACCACAGTTTTCTTTTTCTGTACAAACCATTATTTATCGAAGTTATTTATTTTGTATCCTGTCGAATGTTTACAGGATTACAGACTGCAGAAACAGTAGTCATGCAATATTTAACAAAAGGACTCGTGGGGCGAAATCCCCAGGGGGACCCTCAAGTACTGTTGTCAACTTGTTTTTTCGGCCTCTAAGAAGCTGAGATAGAGTGAAGAAATTCCGACGAGTAACCTGATTCTAACGACGTACCAAATAAACTTTATTTAAAAATGAACTTTCACTAGTCGGATGCCCCCTAGTGGCACAGCTGAATGTCTGCGGACTCACACTGTTAGAAACCGGGTTTCGATACCCGTGGTGGGCAGAGCACAGATAGTCCATTGTCTAGCTTTGTGCTTAATTCTAAAACAAGCAAACAAACGAATACTAGTGATATAACACATGTTTTACTCACAGTGTTACAGATTGAAAAATATGAATAACCAAACCAGGAAATATTGTTTAAACAACAAACAGCACGTTCACACCCACACGATGCACACTTGTTTAACCTGTATTCTTACACTTAGGATTTTAATGTGTTAAAATCACACTCCAGTCACACCTTTTCATCCTTGGGCGCACGTGCAGTAGACGTGTTTATAAGTAAAACAAAGAAAGCTGATGTTTGATAACCCAACCTTTCCCAGTATTCACCACCTGGTCATCATGGTGATAAAAATACTTTGGGCAGTTTTCAAGTGTCGGAACATTATTCCTGTAATACCGTCTACTTAACTGGTTGATGTGTTTTATAAAAGTCTGGCCTCAGCATGGCCAGGTGGTTAAGGCACTCAACTCGTAATCCGAGGATCGCGGGTTCGAATCCTCGTCATACCAAACATGCTCGCCCCTTTCAGCCGTGAGGGCGTTATAATGTGACGATCAATAACACTATTCGTTGGTAAAAGAGTAGCCTACGAGTTGGCGGTCGGTGGTGATGACTACCTGCCTTACCTCTAGTCTTACACTGCTAAATTAGGGACGGCTAGCGTAGATAGCCCTCGCGTAGCTTTGCGCGAAATTCAAAACAAAGAAGCAAAGAAAACCTACATAAATGTCTAGATAATAATAAAATTCGATTTCCTGTCAATAAACATTTTGGAGCCAGTTTTTTGGTACATCCTAACGCACCTTAATAAAAGTATATTAAACGAGAAAAAAAGGTCCTGCATCCATCATAAATGGATGTGAATAAGGAAGCTTGGCTGGCTTTAAAATTTATAATGGGAAGCGGTCTTTTGTACCTGGAAATCTTGTCACAACTTCGTCTCCAGTTTGTGTATTTTCTAACAGTACCTGTACAGATGCTCCCGTACAGATTTACTTACCGTACAGATTTATTTACCATACAACTTTGCTTACCTCGCTAGAAGGACGGAATCAGATAATTACTCTAATAAATGTTACGGAATTATTTGTATTCTCAGCATATTTCCATGTATTCATGATACGTTTCACATACAGAGGACTTGAAAATGAAAACGCTGGTTTTCGTCGAAGGATCATTTCTCACTGAATGATCGCTCGCTTCTGCTTTCAGTCTTGCTCTAACTGTTTGTTTCCTATGTCTCCACAAAAGCTAGTTACTGTAGGACATCGAGAGAACGCAGAAACGTGGGAGAAAACAAGCTATTCTGTTGTTAATATTCGGGAACTTACCCACAAGTTATTCTGTTGTTAACATTCGGGAACTTACCCACAAGTTATTCTGTTGTTAACATTCGGGAACTTACCCACAAGTTATTCTGTTGTTAACATCCGGGAACTTACCCAACATCTTACCGAACTCCGCACACGTCGGTCTGAGATATTATTTATAGGACTCCAAGGAACCTTCATTCTTTTGTTCCGTCTGTATATGTGTTTCTTATTGAATCTCTGTAGGATCACATATCCATCTGCGTTTGTGTTGACTGTTAAAGTAAATAGATATAAAACTTTAAGTATCTTACATTTCTTCAACTAACAGACTGTCATACTTTAACATTGTCTTCATTGGAACATTTAGTTCAAGGACAAACTTCCTTACAATGAGAAGATTGATACAAAATGATGGTTTCGTAAAGAAACCGTGGCTGTGGTTTCCTTGAGAGACCCCTGATATAAGAAAGTCTAGACATCTATGAAATAAGGGAACCCAGAGACCTGTGAAGCAGGTGATCATAAAGACCCGTGACACGTGTGAATCTAGATACCCGTGAAAAAAGTAAACTTAGAGACCTATGAAATAACTATAGAGAGACCCGTAAAACAGAAGTATCAAAACCTGTGAAACAAGTAAACCTAATGTTGTATTTAAACATTTGGATTAACCTAGATATATAGTATTGTAACAACGAACATTGGTTTCACATTAACCTAGATCCATAGTATTGTAACAACAAACATTGGTTTCAGAATAACCTAGATCTATAGTATTGTAACAACGAACATTGGTTTCACATTAACCTAGATCTACAGTATTGTAGCAACGAACACTGGTTTCACATTAACCTTGATCTATAGTACTGTAATAACAAACACTGGTTTCACTTTAACCTAGATCTATTGTACTGTAACAGGTAAAGTTATATTAATGTAGGTCCATCTAATAAGGACAGGTTTACAAGTATAGAAAGAATTAATAATGTTAGATTACATTAACTTAGGGAAATCACATCAAATTATTTTTACAAAGTAAAACTGTTTTGTTGAAGAAATAAAAATAAGAAAGTTAAGTTATAAAAGCATCGTATCTGTTTTCTGTATAACTTTGATATCTTTTCTGTTCATGTTTACACAGGGACAATAATTCTCATTATCAAAATAAAGGGTTGATTGTACAGGAGTACTATTGTGGGTTGATGGTACAGTCGTACTATTGTGGGTTGATTGAACAGGAGTACTATTGTGGGTTGATGGTACAAAAGTACTATTGTGGGTTGATTGTACAGAAGTACTATTGTGGGTTGATGGTACAGACGTACTATTGTGGGTTGATTGAACAGGAGTACTATTGTGGGTTGATGGTACAGTCGTACTATTGTGGGTTGATTGAACAGGAGTACTATTGTGGGTTGATGGTACAAAAGTACTATTGTGGGTTGATTGTACATAAGTACTATTGTGGGTTGATGGTACAGACGTACTATTGTGGGTTGATTGAACAGGAGTACTATTGTGGGTTGATGGTACAGAAGTACTATTGTGGGTTGATGGTATAGAAATACTATTGTGGGTTGATGGTACAGAAGTACTATTGTGGGTTGATTGTACAGAAGTACTATTGTGGGTTGATGGTACAGACGTACTATTGTGGGTTGATTGAACAGGAGTACTATTGTGGGTTGATTGAACAGGAGTACTATTGTGGGTTGATTGTACAGAAGTACTATTGTGGGTTGATTGTACAGAAGTACTATTGTGGGTTGATGGTACAGGAGTATTATTGTTGGTTGATGGCACAGAAGTACTGTTGTGGGTTGATTGTACAGGAGTACTATTGTGGGTTGATGGTACAGAAGTACTGTTGTGGGTTGATTGTACAGGAGTACTATTGTGGGTTGATGGTACAGAAGTACTGTTGTGGGTTGATTGTACAGGAGTACTATTGTGGGTTGATTGTACAGGAGTACTATTGTGGGTTGATTGTACAGAAGTACTGTTGTGGGTTGATTGTACAGAAGTACTATTGTGGGTTGATGGTACAGAAGTACTATTGTGGGTTGATTGTACAGAAGTACTATTATGGGTTAATGGTACAGAAGTACTATTGTGGGTTGATTGAACAGGAGTACTATTATGGGTTAATGGTACAGAAGTACTATTGTGGGTTGATGGTACAGAAGTACTATTATGGGTTAATGGTACAGAAGTACTATTGTGGGTTGATTGAACAGGAGTACTATTATGGGTTAATGGTACAGAAGTCTTATTGTGGGTTGATGGTACAGAAGTACTATTGTGGGTTGATTGTACAGAAGTACTATTGTGGGTTGATTGTACAGGAGTACTATTGTGGTTTGATGGTACAGAAGTACTATTGTGGGTTGATTGTACAGAAGTACTATTGTGGGTTGATTGTACAGGAGTATTATTGTTGGTTGATGGCACAGAAGTACTGTTGTGGGTTGATTGTACAGGAGTACTATTGTGGGTTGATGGTACAGAAGTACTATTGTGGGCTGATTGTACAGAAGTACTATTATGGGTTAATGGTACAGAAGTACTATTGTGGGTTGATTGAACAGGAGTACTATTGTGGGTTGATTGAACAGGAGTACTATTGTGGGTTGATGGTACAGAAGTACTATTGTGGGTTGATTGTACAGGAGTACTATTGTGGGTTGATGGTACAGAAGTACTATTGTGGGTTGATTGTACAGAAGTACTATTGTGGGTTGATTGTACAGGAGTACTATTGTGGGTTGATTGAACAGGAGTACTATTGTGGGTTGATGGTACAGAAGTACTATTGTGGGTTGATTGTACAGGAGTATTATTGTTGGTTGATGGCACAGAAGTACTGTTGTGGGTTGATTGTACAGGAGTACTATTGTGGGTTGATGGTACAGAAGTACTGTTGTGGGTTGATTGTACAGGAGTACTATTGTGGGTTGATGGTACAGAAGTACTGTTGTGGGTTGATTGTACAGGAGTACTATTGTGGGTTGATGGTACAGAAGTACTGTTGTGGGTTGATTGTACAGGAGTACTATTGTGGGTTGATGGTACAGAAGTACTGTTGTGAGTTGATTGTACAGGAGTACTATTGTGGGTTGATTGTACAGGAGTACTATTGTGGTTTGATTGTACAGGAGTATTATTGTTGGTTGATGGCACAGAAGTACTGTTGTGGGTTGATTGTACAGGAGTAGTATTGTGGGTTGATGGTACAGAAGTACTATTGTGGGTTGATTGTACAGAAGTACTATTATGGGTTAATGGTACAGAAGTACTATTGTGGGTTGATTGAACAGGAGTACTATTATGGGTTAATGGTACAGAAGTACTATTGTGGGTTGATGGTACAGAAGTACTATTATGGGTTAATGGTACAGAAGTACTATTGTGGGTTAATTGAACAGGAGTACTATTATGGGTTAATGGTACAGAAGTACTATTGTGGGTTGATTGTACAGAAGTACTATTGTGGGTTGATGGTACAGAAGTACTATTGTGGGTTGATGGTATAGAAGTACTATTGTGGGTTGATGGTACAGAAGTACTATTGTGGGTTGATTGTACAGGAGTACTATTGTGGGATGGCGATACAGAACTGTTATTGTGGTCAAGACTGAGGATTGACGGTACAGAACTGGTAACTTCAAGGTCGAAGGTCAACTACATGTGTTGGAGAATATATTCAACCTTTTGCTATTTTGATAGCGGAGTCTTCTGACAGTTATGTAAAACAATGTGTTAACACACACACCTTTTACCTCTGTTAATTAACCACACATGGTTTAATGTCTATCAGTATTTGTGTTTATCCATTCGGTAAGAAACATACCTGTGAAATGTATTAATAGTGTAACAATAGTAGGAATATAAATCAGAACGAAATGTTCACTAGTTTTGTAGGCAATAAATACTCTTGGGATGTTTTCACTGTCAATTTTTGACACGTTTTCAGTAAACGAAATGACTATGTTGCGCCATCTAGTGAATAATGTAATAAATAAAAAGTTTGTATTAAAAAACAAAACAGCATCTGAGACTCATGACTTATAACGCCACGATTTTATAATAGTTTTCTCAAATTCATTTGAATTCGGCTTAAAAACTTGCCGAGATCCATAAGCAGCAGGGAGAGGTTGCGAAGAAAAAAAAAACAACTGGTTGGAACCAGAATGAAATCATCGTTTGTTATGAAGTACATATCTTAGATGTTCCTAGTATTAATTTCGTATAAAATATATGAAATAATTTATTACGTTTTTTACATGAGCAATAAGTAGAACGATTAGCCTTCTGGGTAATTTGAAAACCTTATACAGGACGACATGAAATGTGGATTTTAACGAAGTGTTCCCCAGAATTCGATAAAAAATGAATTCGTTCTTTTTCTGAAATGTTGGTCAGCGTTTAAAGTCTTGGACAACAGTGAAGAAACTTGAAGGTACGAACTCAGAATAATAAGATAGTTTACTCAAAGTAATAGACTCATATATCAGGTATGTAAAATAAATGAGTGAATGTGGGTCTATCTATACAGAGTTTTACCATATGAAAATACTAGTTTTTAGTACACCTACTATCAAGGTTTGCATGTGCACCTATTATCACTGTTTCCAAGTTTACATATCATAACTCTTTCCATGTGCATCCATTTTCAGTGATTCGAAGTGCAACTACTATAACTCTTTCCATGTGCACCTATTAAAATGTTTCCAAATACACTTACTAGAACTGTTTTCCTCTGCACCAAATATAACTGTTTCTAAGTACACATGTTGTTGCTATGTTGTCCTACTAGATAAGGGATAGCATCAACATGTTGTTGCTATGTTATCCTACTAGATAAGGGATAGCATCAACATGTTGTTGCTATGTTGTCCTACTAGATGAGGAATAGCATCAACATGTTGTTGCTATGTTATCCTACTAGATGAGGGATAGCATCAACATGTTGTTGCTATGTTATCCTACTAGATGAGGGATAGCATCATCATGTTGTTGCTATGTTGTCCTACTAGATGAGGGATAGCATCAACATGTTGTTGCTATGTTATCCTACTAGATGAGGGATAGCATCAACATGTTGTTGCTATGTTGTCCTACTAGATGAGGGATAGCATCAACATGTTGTTGCTATGTTGTCCTACTAGATGAGGAATAGCATCAACATGTTGTTGCTATGTTATCCTACTAGATGAGGGATAGCATCATCATGTTGTTGCTATGTTATCCTACTAGATGAGGGATAGCATCAACATGTTGTGGCTATGTTATCCTACTAGATAAGGGATAGCATCAACATGTTGTTGCTATGTTGTCCTACTAGATGAGGAATAGCATCAACATGTTGTTGCTATGTTATCCTACTAGATGAGGGATAGCATCATCATGTTGTTGCTATGTTATCCTACTAGATGAGGGATAGCATCATCATGTTGTTGCTATGTTATCCTACTAGATGAGGGATAGCATCAACATGTTGTTGCTATGTTGTCCTACTAGATGAGGGATAGCATCAACATGTTGTTGCTATGTTGTCCTACTAGATGAGGAATAGCATCAACATGTTGTTGCTATGTTATCCTACTAGATGAGGGATAGCATCATCATGTTGTTGCTATGTTATCCTACTAGATGAGGGATAGCATCATCATGTTGTTGCTATGTTATCCTACTAGATGAGGGATAGTATCAACATGTTGTTGCTATGTTGTCCTACTAGATGAGGGATAGCATCAACATGTTGTTGCTATGTTGTCCTACTAGATGAGAGATAGCATCATCATGTTGTTGCTATGTTATCCTACTAGATGAGGAATAGCATCAACATGTTGTTGCTATGTTGTCCTACTAGATGAGGGATAGCATCAACATGTTGTTGCTATGTTGTCCTACTAGATGAGGGATAGCATATACATGTTGTTGCTATGTTGTCCTACTGGATGAGGAATAGCATCAACATGTTGTTGCTATGTTGTCCTACTAGATGAGGGATAGCATCAACATGTTGTTGCTATGTTGTCCTACTAGATGAGGGATAGCATATACATGTTGTTGCTATGTTGTCCTACTAGATGAGGGATAGCATCAACATGTTGTTGCTATGTTGTCCTACAGGATGAGGGATAGCATATACATGTTGTTGCTATGTTGTCCTACTAGATGAGGAATAGCATCAACATGTTGTTGCTATGTTGTCCTACTAGATGAGGGATAGCATCAACATGTTGTTGCTATGTTGTCCTACTAGATGAGGGATAGCATATACATGTTGTTGCTATGTTGTCCTACTAGATGAGGGATAGCATATACATGTTGTTGCTATGTTGTCCTACTGGATGAGGAATAGCATCAACATGTTGTTGCTATGTTGTCCTACTAGATGAGGGATAGCATCAACATGTTGTTGCTATGTTGTCCTACTAGATGAGGGATAGCATATACATGTTGTTGCTATGTTGTCCTACTAGATGAGGGATAGCATCAACATGTTGTTGCTATGTTGTCCTACTAGATGAGGGATAGCATATACATGTTGTTGCTATGTTGTCCTACTAGATGAGGAATAGCATCAACATGTTGTTGCTATGTTGTCCTACTAGATGAGGGATAGCATCAACATGTTGTTGCTATGTTGTCTTACTAGATGAGGGATAGCATATACATGTTGTTGCTATGTTGTCCTACTAGATGAGGAATAGCATCAACATGTTGTTGCTATGTTGTCCTACTAGATGAGGGATAGCATATACATGTTGTTGCTATGTTGTCCTACTAGATGAGGGATAGCATCAACATGTTGTTGCTATGTTGTCCTACTAGATGAGGGATAGCATCAACATGTTGTTGCTATGTTGTCCTACTAGATGAGGGATAGCATATACATGTTGTTGCTATGTTGTCCTACTAGATGAGGGATAGCATCAACATGTTGTTGCTATGTTGTCCTACTAGATGAGGGATAGCATGAACATGTTGTTTCTTAAATCCTGTAACCATGACCTTTTCTGTTTAATTGTGATTTGAAAGGATAGAAAGTAGAGAAATGAGTAACGGAGAAAAAAATTAACATTTGCAATTATCAGACCATCCCTTAAATAATGACTGATTTTAGGTTCAGAAAAATAGAAAGGATTTCAAACACTTTTAATGTTATTTAATCAATAATGTATGTTAGATTATTATTAATTACTCATGGTTTACTATAGTCTGTCCGTATCATACTCATGGTTTACTATAGTCTGTCAGTATCATACTCATGGTTTACTACAGTCTGTCAATATCATACTCATGGTTTACTATAGTCTATCCGTATCATACTCATGGTTTACTATAGTCTGTCCGTATCATACTCATGGTTTACTATAGTCTGTCCGTATCATACTCTGGTTTACTATAGTCTGTCAGTATCATACTCATGGTTTACTATAGTCTGTCAGTATCATACTAATGGTTTACTATAGTCTGTCAGTATCATACTCATGGTTTACTATAGTCTGTCCGTATCATACTCATGGTTTACTATAGTCTGTCCGTATCATACTCTGGTTTACTATAGTCTGTCCGTATCATACTCACGGTTTACCATAGTCTGTCAGTATCATACTCATGGTTTACTATAGTCTGTCAGTATCATACTAATGGTTTACTATAGTCTGTCCGTATAATACTCACGGTTTACCATAGTCTGTCCGTATCATACTCATGGTTTACTATAGTCTATCCGTATTATACTCATGGTTTACTATAGTCTATCCGTATTATACTCATGGTTTACTATAGTCTGTCAGTATCATACTAATGGTTTACTATAATCTATCCGTATTATACTCATGGTTTACTATAGTCTGTCCGTATCATACTCATGGTTTACTATAGTCTGTCCGTATTATACTCATGGTTTACTATAGTCTATCCGTATTATACTCATGGTTTACTATAGTCTGTCAGTATCATACTAATGGTTTACTATAATCTATCCGTATTATACTCATGGTTTACTATAGTCTGTCCGTATCATACTCATGGTTTACTATAGTCTATCCGTATCATACTCATGGTTTACTATAGTCTGTCAGTATCATACTCATGGTTTACTATAGTCTGTCAGTATCATACTAATGGTTTACTATAATCTATCCGTATCATACTAATGGTTTACTATAATCTATCCGTATCATACTCATGGTTTACTATAGTCTATCCGTATCATACTCATGGTTTACTATAGTCTATCTGTATCATACTCATGGTTTACTATAGTCTATCCGTATTATACTCATAGTTTACTATAGTCTGTCAGTATCATACTCATGGTTTACTATAGTCTGTCCGTATTATACTCATGCTTTACTATAGTCTGTCCGTATTATACTCATGGTTTACTCTAGTCTGTCCGTATCATACTCATGGTTTCCTACAGTCTGTCAGTATCATACTCATGGTTTACTATAGTCTGTCAGTATCATACTCATGGTTTACTACAGTCTGCCAGTATCATACTAATGGTTTACTATAATCTATCCGTATTATACTCATGGTTTACTATAGTCTGTCCGTATCATACTCATGGTTTACTATAGTCTATCCGTATCATACTCATGGTTTACTATAGTCTGTCAGTATCATACTCATGGTTTACTATAGTCTGTCAGTATCATACTAATGGTTTACTATAATCTATCCGTATCATACTCATGGTTTACTATAGTCTATCCGTATCATACTCATGGTTTACTATAGTCTATCCGTATCATACTCATGGTTTACTATAGTCTATCCGTATTATACTCATGGTTTACTATAATCTATCCGTATTATACTCATGGTTTACTATAGTCTATCCGTATCATACTTATGGTTTACTACAGTCTGCCAGTATCATACTCATGGTTTACTCATACTATAGTTTACTCTGGTATGTCTTGATGTTACTCCTGATTTACGCTGGTATGTCTTGATGTTACTCCTTATTTACTCTGGTATGTCTTAATGTTACTCCTGATTTACTCTGGTATGTCTTAATGTTACTCCTGATTTACTCTGGTATGTCTTAATGTTACTCCTTATTTACTATGGTATGTCTTAAAGTTACTTCTTATTTACTCTGGTATGTCTTGATGTTACTTCTTATTTACTCTGGTATGTCTTGATGTTACTTCTTATTTACTATGGTATGTCTTGATGTTACTCCTTATTTACTCTGGTATGTCTTGATGTTACTCCTGATTTATTCTGGTATGTCTTGACGTTACTCCTGATTTACTCTGGTATGTCTTGATGTTACTCCTTATTTACTCTGGTATGTCTTGATGTTACTCCTTATTTACTCTGGTATGTCTTAATGTTACCCCTGATTTACTCTGGTGTGTCTTAATGTTACTCTTGATATATTCTGGTATGTCTTGATATTACTCCTGATTTACTCTGGTATATCTTGATGTTACTACTGATTTATTCTGGTATGTCTTGATGTTACTACTGATTTACTCTGATATGTCTTGATGTTACTCCTGATTTACTCTGGTATGTCTTGATGTTACTCATTATTTACTTTGGTATGTCTTAATGTTACTCCTGATTTACTCTGGTATGTCTTGATGTTACTTCTTATTTACTCTGGTATGTCTTAATGTTCCTCCTGATTTACTCTGGTATGTATTGATGTTACTTCTTATTTACTATGGTATGTCTTAATGTTACTACTGATTTACTTTGGTATGTCTTAATGTTACTTCTTATTTACTCTGGTATGTCTTGATGTTACTTCTTATTTACTATGGTATGTCTTAATGTTCCTCCTGATTTACTCTGGTATGTATTGATGTTACTTCTTATTTACTCTGGTATGTCTTGATGTTACTCCTGATTTACTCTGGTATGTCTTGATGTTACTCCTTATTTACTATGGTATGTCTTAATGTTACTCCTGATTTACTCTGGTATGTATTGATGTTACTCCTTATTTACTCTGGTATGTCTTGATGTTACTCCTGATTTACTCTGGTATGTCTTGATGTTACTCCTTATTTACTATGGTATGTCTTAATGTTACTCCTGATTTATTCTGGTATGTCTTAATGTTACTCCTGATTTATTCCGGTATGTCTTGACGTTACTCCTGATTTACTCTGGTATGTCTTGATGTTACTCCTTATTTACTCTGGTATGTCTTGATGTTACTCCTTATTTACTCTGGTATGTCTTAATGTTACCCCTGATTTACTCTGGTGTGTCTTAATGTTACTCCTGATATATTCTGGTATGTCTTGATATTACTCTTGATTTACTCTGGTATATCTTGATGTTACTACTGATTTATTCTGGTATGTCTTGATGTTACTACTGATTTACTCTGATATGTCTTGATGTTACTCCTGATTTACTCTGGTATGTCTTGATGTTACTCATTATTTACTCTGGTATGTCTTAATGTTACTCCTGATTTACTCTGGTATGTCTTGATGTTACTTCTTATTTACTATGGTATGTCTTAATGTTCCTCCTGATTTACTCTGGTATGTATTGATGTTACTTCTTATTTACTATGGTATGTCTTAATGTTACTACTGATTTACTTTGGTATGTCTTAATGTTACTCCTCATTTACTCTGGTATGTCTTGATGTTACTCCTTATTTACTCTGGTATGTGTTGATGTTACTCCTTATTTACTCTGGTATGTCTTGATGTTACTCCTGATTTACTCTCGTTTGTCTTAATGTTACTCCTGATTTATTCTGGTTTGTCTTGATGTTACTCCTGATTTACTCTGGTATGTCTTGATGTTACTTCTTATTTACTATGGTATGTCTTAATGTTACTCCTTATTTACTCTGGTATGTCTTGATGTTACTCCTGATTTACTCTGGTATGTCTTGATGTTACTCCTGATTTACTCTAGTATGTCTTGATGTTACTCCTGATTTACTCTGGTATGTCTTGATGTTACTCCTGATTTACTCTGGTATGTCTTGATGTTACTCCTGATTTACTCTGGTATGTCTTGATGTTACTCCTGATTTACTCTGGTATATCCAGATTACACTCATTTTTTTTTTCAAATGCTTCAGCACCATTTTGTTGAACAACAGATTTTAAAAGTTCATAGAATGGCTCTGTATTGTTTTCAAGTACGAAGTTTTAGGTTATAACTCTTTCAGAAGACGACGGATTTGATATTTAATTACAGTTTTGGACTTAGGACGTCAAACCATTTCTACTGATGTATTTGACCAAGCCCAACTTCTCATACGCTAATTTATTTTAATCCTACGTAAAAGAATTTCAAATGTCGTGGTTATTGAGAATTACCTTTTGTTTTCATATCCATGTGGTCACTGATTTCCTTTTTACATTTTTTGTTGTTGTTAGTTTTATTAATATGTGATAACAAGATGGTGCAATAAAGTTTGGTTTCTGGCCAGTGGTTTTCCTTAATACAAGATGGTGCAATAGAGTTTGGTTTCTGGTCAGTGGCTTTCTTTAATACAAGATAGTGCAATAGAGTTTGGTTTCTGATCACTGGCTTTCATTTATACAAGATGGTATAATAGAGTTTGGTTTCTGGTCACTGGCTTTCATTTATACAAGATGGTATAATAGAGTTTGGTTTCTGCTCACTGGCTTTCCTTAATACAAGATGGTATAATAGAGTTTGGTTTCTGGTCACTGGCTTTCATTTATACAAGATGGTATAATAGAGTTTGGTTTCTGCTCACTGGCTTTCCTTAATACAAGATGGTATAATAGAGTTTGGTTTCTGGTCACTGGCTTTCATTTATACAAGATGGTATAATAGAGTTTGGTTTCTGCTCACTGGCTTTCCTTAATACAAGATGGTATAATAGAGTTTGGTTTCTGGTCACTGGCTTTCATTTATACAAGATGGTATAATAGAGTTTGGTTTCTGCTCACTGGCTCTCCTTAATACAAGATGGTATAATAGAGTTTGGTTTCTGCTCACTGGCTTTCATTTATACAAGATGGTATAATAGAGTTTGGTTTCTGCTCACTGGCTTTCCTTAATACAAGATGGTATAATAGAGTTTGGTTTCTGCTCACTGGCTTTCCTTAATACAAGATGGTATAATAGAGTTTGGTTTCTGGTCACTGGCTTTCATTTATACAAGATGGTATAATAGAGTTTGGTTTCTGGTCACTGGCTTTCATTAATACAAGATGGTATAATAGAGTTTGGTTTCTGGTCACTTGCTTTCCTTAATACAAGATGGTATAATAGAGTTTGTTTTCTGGTCACTGGCTTTCATTTATACAAGATGGTATAATAGAGTTTGGTTTCTGGTCACTTGCTTTCCTTAATACAAGATGGTATAATAGAGTTTGTTTTCTGGTCACTGGCTTTTCATTTATACAAGATGGTATAATAGAGTTTGGTTTCTGGTCACTTGCTTTCCTTAATACAAGATGGTATAATAGAGTTTGGTTTCTGGTCACTGGCTTTCATTTATACAAGATGGTATAATAGAGTTTGGTTTCTGGTCACTGGCTTTCCTTAATACAAGATGGTATAATAGAGTTTGGTTTCTGGTCACTGGCTTTCATTTATACAAGATGGTATAATGGAGTTTGGTTTCTGGTCACTGGCTTTCCTTAATACAAGATGGTATAATAGAGTTTGGTTTCTGGTCACTGGCTTTCCTTAATACAAGATGGTATAATAGAGTTTGTTTTCTGGTCACTGGCTTTCATTTATACAAGATGGTATAATAGAGTTTGGTTTCTGGTCACTGGCTTTCCTTAATACAAGATGGTATAATAGAGTTTGGTTTCTGGTCACTGGCTTTCATTTATACAAGATGGTATAATAGAGTTTGGTTTCTGGTCACTGGCTTTCCTTAATACAAGATAGTATAATAGAGTTTGGTTTCTGATCACTGGCTTTCCTTAATACAAGATGGTATAATAGAGTTTGGTTTCTGGTCACTGGCTTTCATTTATACAAGATGGTATTATAGAGTTTGGTTTCTGGTCACTGGCTTTCCTTAATACAAGATGGTAGTGCAATAGAGTTTGGTTTCTGATCACTGGCTTTCCTTAATACAAGATGGTATAATAGAGTTTGGTTTCTGGTCACTGGCTTTCATTTATACAAGATGGTATAATAGAGTTTGGTTTCTGGTCACTTGCTTTCCTTAATACAAGATGGTATAATAGAGTTTGTTTTCTGGTCACTGGCTTTCATTTATACAAGATGGTATAATAGAGTTTGGTTTCTGGTCACTGGCTTTCCTTAATACAAGATGGTATAATAGAGTTTGGTTTCTGGTCACTGGCTTTCATTTATACAAGATGGTATAATAGAGTTTGGTTTCTGCTCACTGGCTTTCATTTATACAAGATGGTATAATAGAGTTTGGTTTCTGGTCACTGGCTTTCATTTATACAAGATGGTATAATAGAGTTTGGTTTCTGCTCACTGGCTTTCATTTATACAAGATGGTATAATAGCGTTTGGTTTCTGCTCACTGGCTTTCATTTATACAAGATGGTATAATAGCATTTGGTTTCTGCTCACTGGCTTTCATTTATACAAGATGGTATAATAGAGTTTGGTTTCTGGTCACTGGCTTTCATTTATACAAGATGGTATAATAGAGTTTGGTTTCTGCTCACTGGCTTTCCTTAATACAAGATGGTATAATAGAGTTTGGTTTCTGGTCACTGGCTTTCATTTATACAAGATGGTATAATAGAGTTTGGTTTCTGGTCACTGGCTTTCATTTATACAAGATGGTATAATAGAGTTTGGTTTCTGCTCACTGGCTTTCATTTATACAAGATGGTATAATAGAGTTTGGTTTCTGCTCACTGGCTTTCATTTATACAAGATGGTATAATAGAGTTTGGTTTCTGGTCACTGGCTTTCATTTATACAAGATGGTATAATAGAGTTTGGTTTCTGCTCACTGGCTTTCCTTAATACAAAATGGTATAATAGAGTTTGGTTTCTGCTCACTGGCTTTCATTAATACAAGATGGTATAATAGAGTTTGGTTTCTGGTCACTGGCTTTCATTTATACAAGATGGTATAATAGAGTTTGGTTTCTGGTCACTGGCTTTCATTTATACAAGATGGTATAATAGAGTTTGGTTTCTGGTCACTGGCTTTCCTTAATACAAGATGGTATAATAGAGTTTGGTTTCTGGTCACTGGCTTTCCTTAATACAAGATGGTATAATAGAGTTTGGTTTCTGGTCACTTGCTTTCATTTATACAAGATGGTATAATAGAGTTTGGTTTCTGGTCACTGGCTTTCCTTAATACAAGATGGTATAATAGAGTTTGTTTTCTGCTCACTGGCTTTCCTTAATACAAGATGGTATAATAGAGTTTGGTTTCTGCTCACTGGCTTTCATTTATACAAGATGGTATAATAGAGTTTGGTTTCTGGTCACTTGCTTTCCTTAATACAAGATGGTATAATAGAGTTTGTTTTCTGGTCACTGGCTTTCCTTAATACAAGATGGTATAACAGAGTTTGGTTTCTGGTCACTGGCTTTCATTTATACAAGATGGTATAATAGAGTTTGGTTTCTGGTCACTGGCTTTCATTTATACAAGATGGTATAATAGAGTTTGGTTTCTGCTCACTGGCTTTCCTTAATACAAGATGGTATAATAGAGTTTGGTTTCTGGTCACTGGCTTTCATTTATACAAGATGGTATAATAGAGTTTGGTTTCTGGTCACTTGCTTTCCTTAATACAAGATGGTATAATAGAGTTTGGTTTCTGGTCACTGGCTTTCATTTATACAAGATGGTATAATAGAGTTTGGTTTCTGCTCACTGGCTTTCCTTAATACAAGATGGTATAATAGAGTTTGGTTTCTGGTCACTGGCTTTCATTTATACAAGATGGTATAATAGAGTTTGGTTTCTGCTCACTGGCTTTCCTTAATACAAGATGGTATAATAGAGTTTGGTTTCTGGTCACTTGCTTTCCTTAATACAAGATGGTATAATAGAGTTTGTTTTCTGGTCACTGGCTTTCATTTATACAAGATGGTATAATAGAGTTTGGTTTCTGGTCACTTGCTTTCCTTAATACAAGATGGTATAATAGAGTTTGTTTTCTGGTCACTGGCTTTCCTTAATACAAGATGGTATAATAGAGTTTGGTTTCTGGTCACTGGCTTTCATTTATACAAGATGGTATAATAGAGTTTGGTTTCTGGTCACTGGCTTTCATTTATACAAGATGGTATAATAGAGTTTGGTTTCTGCTCACTGGCTTTCCTTAATACAAGATGGTATAATAGAGTTTGGTTTCTGGTCACTGGCTTTCATTTATACAAGATGGTATAATAGAGTTTGGTTTCTGGTCACTTGCTTTCCTTAATACAAGATGGTATAATAGAGTTTGGTTTCTGGTCACTGGCTTTCATTTATACAAGATGGTATAATAGAGTTTGGTTTCTTCTCACTGGCTTTCCTTAATAGAAGATGGTATAATAGAGTTTGGTTTCAGGTCACTGGCTTTCATTTATACAAGATGGTATAATAGAGTTTGGTTTCTGCTCACTGGCTTTCCTTAATACAAGATGGTATAATAGAGTTTGGTTTCTGCTCACTGGCTTTCCTTAATACAAGATGGTATAATAGAGTTTGGTTTCTGGTCACTGGCTTTCATTTATACAAGATGGTATAATAGAGTTTGGTTTCTGGTCACTGGCTTTCATTAATACAAGATGGTATAATAGAGTTTGGTTTCTGGTCACTTGCTTTCCTTAATACAAGATGGTATAATAGAGTTTGTTTTCTGGTCACTGGCTTTCATTTATACAAGATGGTATAATAGAGTTTGGTTTCTGGTCACTTGCTTTCCTTAATACAAGATGGTATAATAGAGTTTGTTTTCTGGTCACTGGCTTTCATTTATACAAGATGGTATAATAGAGTTTGGTTTCTGGTCACTGGCTTTCATTTATACAAGATGGTATAATAGAGTTTGGTTTCTGGTCACTTGCTTTCCTTAATACAAGATGGTATAATAGAGTTTGTTTTCTGGTCACTGGCTTTCATTTATACAAGATGGTATAATAGAGTTTGGTTTCTGGTCACTGGCTTTCCTTAATACAAGATGGTATAATAGAGTTTGGTTTCTGGTCACTGGCTTTCATTTATACAAGATGGTATAATGGAGTTTGGTTTCTGGTCACTGGCTTTCCTTAATACAAGATAGTGCAATAGAGTTTGGTTTCTGATCACTGGCTTTCCTTAATACAAGATGGTATAATAGAGTTTGGTTTCTGGTTACTGGCTTTCATTTATACAAGATGGTATAATAGAGTTTGGTTTCTGGTCACTGGCTTTCCTTAATACAAGATAGTGCAATAGAGTTTGGTTTCTGATCACTGGCTTTCCTTAATACAAGATGGTATAATAGAGTTTGGTTTCTGGTCACTGGCTTTCATTTATACAAGATGGTATAATAGAGTTTGGTTTCTGGTCACTTGCTTTCCTTAATACAAGATGGTATAATAGAGTTTGTTTTCTGGTCACTGGCTTTCATTTATACAAGATGGTATAATGGAGTTTGGTTTCTGGTCACTGGCTTTCCTTAATACAAGATGGTATAATAGAGTTTGGTTTCTGGTCACTGGCTTTCCTTAATACAAGATGGTATAATAGAGTTTGTTTTCTGGTCACTGGCTTTCATTTATACAAGATGGTATAATAGAGTTTGGTTTCTAATCACTGGCTTTCCTTAATACAAGATGGTATAATAGAGTTTGGTTTCTGGTGACTGGCTTTCATTTATACAAGATGGTATAATGGAGTTTGGTTTCTGGTCACTGGCTTTCCTTAATACAAGATAGTGCAATAGAGTTTGGTTTCTGATCACTGGCTTTCCTTAATACAAGATGGTATAATAGAGTTTGGTTTCTGGTCACTGGCTTTCATTTATACAAGATGGTATTATAGA
The DNA here is from genome assembly GCF_004210375.1 of Tachypleus tridentatus. Classification (NCBI taxonomy): domain Eukaryota; kingdom Metazoa; phylum Arthropoda; class Merostomata; order Xiphosura; family Limulidae; genus Tachypleus; species Tachypleus tridentatus. The sequence goes on along the minus strand of NC_134827.1, from coordinate 36,132,977 downwards.
GTTTGGTGTCTGGTCACTGGCTTTCCTTAATACAAGATAGTGCAATAGAGTTTGGTTTCTGATCACTGGCTTTCCTTAATACAAGATGGTATAATAGAGTTTGGTTTCTGGTCACTGGCTTTCATTTATACAAGATGGTATAATAGAGTTTGGTTTCTGGTCACTTGCTTTCCTTAATACAAGATGGTATAATAGAGTTTGTTTTCTGGTCACTGGCTTTCATTTATACAAGATGGTATAATAGAGTTTGGTTTCTGGTCACTGGCTTTCCTTAATACAAGATGGTATAATAGAGTTTGGTTTCTGGTCACTGGCTTTCATTTATACAAGATGGTATAATAGCGTTTGGTTTCTGCTCACTGGATTTCATTTATACAAGATGGTATAATAGAGTTTGGTTTCTGGTCACTGGCTTTCATTTATACAAGATGGTATAATAGAGTTTGGTTTCTGCTCACTGGCTTTCATTTATACAAGATGGTATAATAGCGTTTGGTTTCTGCTCACTGGCTTTCATTTATACAAGATGGTATAATAGCGTTTGGTTTCTGCTCACTGGCTTTCATTTATACAAGATGGTATAATAGAGTTTGGTTTCTGGTCACTGGCTTTCATTTATACAAGATGGTATAATAGAGTTTGGTTTCTGCTCACTGGCTTTCCTTAATACAAGATGGTATAATAGAGTTTGGTTTCTGGTCACTGGCTTTCATTTATACAAGATGGTATAATAGAGTTTGGTTTCTGGTCACTGGCTTTCATTTATACAAGATGGTATAATAGAGTTTGGTTTCTGCTCACTGGCTTTCATTTATACAAGATGGTATAATAGCGTTTGGTTTCTGCTCACTGGCTTTCATTTATACAAGATGGTATAATAGAGTTTGGTTTCTGGTCACTGGCTTTCATTTATACAAGATGGTATAATAGAGTTTGGTTTCTGCTCACTGGCTTTCCTTAATACAAGATGGTATAATAGAGTTTGGTTTCTGCTCACTGGCTTTCATTAATACAAGATGGTATAATAGAGTTTGGTTTCTGGTCACTGGCTTTCATTTATACAAGATGGTATAATAGAGTTTGGTTTCTGGTCACTTGCTTTCCTTAATACAAGATGGTATAATAGAGTTTGTTTTCTGGTCACTGGCTTTCATTTATACAAGATGGTATAATAGAGTTTGGTTTCTGGTCACTGGCTTTCCTTAATACAAGATGGTATAATAGAGTTTGGTTTCTGGTCACTGGCTTTCATTTATACAAGATGGTATAATAGAGTTTGGTTTCTGCTCACTGGCTTTCCTTAATACAAGATGGTATAATAGAGTTTGGTTTCTGCTCACTGGCTTTCATTTATACAAGATGGTATAATAGAGTTTGGTTTCTGGTCACTGGCTTTCATTTATACAAGATGGTATAATAGAGTTTGGTTTCTGGTCACTGGCTTTCATTTATACAAGATGGTATAATAGCGTTTGGTTTCTGGTCACTGGCTTTCATTTATACAAGATGGTATAATAGAGTTTGGTTTCTGCTCACTGGCTTTCCTTAATACAAGATGGTATAATAGAGTTTGGTTTCTGGTCACTGGCTTTCCTTAATACAAGATGGTATAATAGAGTTTGGTTTCTGCTCACTGGCTTTCATTTATACAAGATGGTATAATAGAGTTTGGTTTCTGGTCACTTGCTTTCCTTAATACAAGATGGTATAATAGAGTTTGGTTTCTGGTCACTGGCTTTCCTTAATACAAGATGGTATAATAGAGTTTGGTTTCTGCTCACTGGCTTTCATTTATACAAGATGGTATAATAGAGTTTGGTTTCTGGTCACTTGCTTTCCTTAATACAAGATGGTATAATAGAGTTTGGTTTCTGGTCACTGGCTTTCCTTAATACAAGATGGTATAATAGAGTTTGGTTTCTGCTCACTGGCTTTCATTCATACAAGATGGTATAATAGAGTTTGGTTTCTGGTCACTTGCTTTCCTTAATACAAGATGGTATAATAGAGTTTGGTTTCTGGTCACTGGCTTTCATTTATACAAGATGGTATAATAGAGTTTGGTTTCTGGTCACTGGCTTTCCTTAATACAAGATGGTATAATAGAGTTTGGTTTCTGGTCACTGGCTTTCCTTAATACAAGATGGTATAATAGAGTTTGGTTTCTGCTCACTGGCTTTCATTTATACAAGATGGTATAATAGAGTTTGGTTTCTGGTCACTGGCTTTCATTTATACAAGATGGTATAATAGAGTTTGGTTTCTGGTCACTGGCTTTCATTTATACAAGATGGTATAATAGAGTTTGGTTTCTGCTCACTGGCTTTCCTTAATACAAGATGGTATAATAGAGTTTGGTTTCTGGTCACTGGCTTTCATTTATACAAGATGGTATAATAGAGTTTGGTTTCTGGTCACTTGCTTTCCTTAATACAAGATGGTATAATAGAGTTTGGTTTCTGATCACTGGCTTTCCTTAATACAAGATGGTATAATAGAGTTTGGTTTCTGGTCACTGGCTTTCATTTATACAAGATGGTATAATAGAGTTTGGTTTCTGGTCACTTGCTTTCCTTAATACAAGATGGTATAATAGAGTTTGTTTTCTGGTCACTGGCTTTCATTTATACAAGATGGTATAATAGAGTTTGGTTTCTGGTCACTGGCTTTCCTTAATACAAGATGGTATAATAGAGTTTGGTTTCTGGTCACTGGCTTTCATTTATACAAGATGGTATAATAGCGTTTGGTTTCTGCTCACTGGATTTCATTTATACAAGATGGTATAATAGAGTTTGGTTTCTGGTCACTGGCTTTCATTTATACAAGATGGTATAATAGAGTTTGGTTTCTGCTCACTGGCTTTCATTTATACAAGATGGTATAATAGAGTTTGGTTTCTGCTCACTGGCTTTCATTTATACAAGATGGTATAATAGAGTTTGGTTTCTGCTCACTGGCTTTCATTTATACAAGATGGTATAATAGAGTTTGGTTTCTGGTCACTGGCTTTCATTTATACAAGATGGTATAATAGAGTTTGGTTTCTGCTCACTGGCTTTCATTTATACAAGATGGTATAATAGAGTTTGGTTTCTGGTCACTGGCTTTCATTTATACAAGATATAATAGAGTTTGGTTTCTGGTCAAGATGGTATAATAGAGTTTGGTTTCTGGTCACTGGCTTTCATTTATACAAGATGGTATAATAGAGTTTGGTTTCTGGTCACTGGCTTTCATTTATACAAGATGGTATAATAGAGTTTGGTTTCTGCTCACTGGCTTTCATTTATACAAGATGGTATAATAGAGTTTGGTTTCTGCTCACTGGCTTTCATTTATACAAGATGGTATAATAGAGTTTGGTTTCTGGTCACTGGCTTTCATTTATACAAGATGGTATAATAGAGTTTGGTTTCTGCTCACTGGCTTTCATTAATACAAGATGGTATAATAGAGTTTGGTTTCTGGTCACTGGCTTTCATTTATACAAGATGGTATAATAGAGTTTGGTTTCTGGTCACTGGCTTTCCTTAATACAAGATGGTATAATAGAGTTTGGTTTCTGGTCACTGGCTTTCATTTATACAAGATGGTATAATAGAGTTTGGTTTCTGCTCACTGGCTTTCATTTATACAAGATGGTATAATAGAGTTTGGTTTCTGGTCACTGGCTTTCATTTGGTATACAAGATGGTATAATAGAGTTTGGTTTCTGGTCACTGGCTTTCATTTATACAAGATGGTATAATAGAGTTTGGTTTCTGGTCACTGGCTTTCATTTATACAAGATGGTATAATAGAGTTTGGTTTCTGCTCACTGGCTTTCCTTAATACAAGATGGTATAATAGAGTTTGGTTTCTGGTCACTGGCTTTCCTTAATACAAGATGGTATAATAGAGTTTGGTTTCTGCTCACTGGCTTTCATTTATACAAGATGGTATAATAGAGTTTGGTTTCTGGTCACTGGCTTTCCTTAATACAAGATGGTATAATAGAGTTTGGTTTCTGGTCACTGGCTTTCATTTATACAAGATGGTATAATAGAGTTTGGTTTCTGGTCACTGGCTTTCATTTATACAAGATGGTATAATAGAGTTTGGTTTCTGGTCACTGGCTTTCCTTAATACAAGATGGTATAATAGAGTTTGGTTTCTGGTCACTGGCTTTCATTTAATACAAGATGGTATAATAGAGTTTGGTTTCTGGTCACTGGCTTTCCTTAATACAAGATGGTATAATAGAGTTTGGTTTCTGGTCACTGGCTTTCCTTAATACAAGATGGTATAATAGAGTTTGGTTTCTGGTCACTGGCTTTCATTTATACAAGATGGTATAATAGAGTTTGGTTTCTGGTCACTTGCTTTCCTTAATACAAGATGGTATAATAGAGTTTGGTTTCTGGTCACTGGCTTTCATTTATACAAGATGGTATAATAGAGTTTGGTTTCTGGTCACTGGCTTTCCTTAATACAAGATGGTATAATAGAGTTTGGTTTCTGGTCACTGGCTTTCCTTAATACAAGATGGTATAATAGAGTTTGGTTTCTGGTCACTGGCTTTCATTTATACAAGATGGTATAATAGAGTTTGGTTTCTGGTCACTGGCTTTCCTTAATACAAGATGGTATAATAGAGTTTGGTTTCTGGTCACTGGCTTTCATTTATACAAGATGGTATAATAGAGTTTGGTTTCTGGTCACTGGCTTTCCTTAATACAAGATGGTATAATAGAGTTTGGTTTCTGGTCACTGGCTTTCATTTATACAAGATGGTATAATAGAGTTTGGTTTCTGGTCACTGGCTTTCATTTATACAAGATGGTATAATAGAGTTTGGTTTCTGGTCACTGGCTTTCATTTATACAAGATGGTATAATAGAGTTTGGTTTCTGGTCACTGGCTTTCCTTAATACAAGATGGTATAATAGAGTTTGTTTTCTGGTCACTGGCTTTCCTTAATACAAGATGGTATAATAGAGTTTGGTTTCTGGTCACTGGCTTTCATTTAATACAAGATGGTATAATAGAGTTTGGTTTCTGGTCACTGGCTTTCATTTATACAAGATGGTATAATAGAGTTTGGTTTCTGGTCACTGGCTTTCCTTAATACAAGATGGTATAATAGAGTTTGGTTTCTGGTCACTGGCTTTCATTTATACAAGATGGTATAATAGAGTTTGGTTTCTGGTCACTGGCTTTCATTTAATACAAGATGGTATAATAGAGTTTGGTTTCTGGTCACTGGCTTTCCTTAATACAAGATGGTATAATAGAGTTTGGTTTCTGGTCACTGGCTTTCCTTAATACAAGATGGTATAATAGAGTTTGGTTTCTGGTCACTGGCTTTCATTTATACAAGATGGTATAATAGAGTTTGGTTTCTGGTCACTGGCTTTCATTTATACAAGATGGTATAATAGAGTTTGGTTTCTGGTCACTGGCTTTCCTTAATACAAGATGGTATAATAGAGTTTGGTTTCTGGTCACTGGCTTTCATTTATACAAGATGGTATAATAGAGTTTGGTTTCTGGTCACTGGCTTTCATTTATACAAGATGGTATAATAGAGTTTGGTTTCTGGTCACTGGCTTTCCTTAATACAAGATGGTATAATAGAGTTTGGTTTCTGGTCACTGGCTTTCATTTATACAAGATGGTATAATAGAGTTTGGTTTCTGGTCACTGGCTTTCCTTAATACAAGATGGTATAATAGAGTTTGGTTTCTGGTCACTGGCTTTCATTTATACAAGATGGTATAATAGAGTTTGGTTTCTGGTCACTGGCTTTCATTTATACAAGATGGTATAATAGAGTTTGGTTTCTGGTCACTGGCTTTCATTTATACAAGATGGTATAATAGAGTTTGGTTTCTGCTCACTGGCTTTCATTTATACAAGATGGTATAATAGAGTTTGGTTTCTGCTCACTGGCTTTCATTTATACAAGATGGTATAATAGAGTTTGGTTTCTGGTCACTTGCTTTCCTTAATACAAGATGGTATAATAGAGTTTGGTTTCTGGTCACTGGCTTTCATTTATACAAGATGGTATAATAGAGTTTGGTTTCTGGTCACTGGCTTTCATTTATACAAGATGGTATAATAGAGTTTGGTTTCTGGTCACTGGCTTTCATTTATACAAGATGGTATAATAGCGTTTGGTTTCTGCTCACTGGCTTTCATTTATACAAGATGGTATAATAGAGTTTGGTTTCTGGTCACTGGCTTTCATTTATACAAGATGGTATAATAGAGTTTGGTTTCTGGTCACTGGCTTTCCTTAATACAAGATGGTATAATAGAGTTTGGTTTCTGGTCACTGGCTTTCATTAATACAAGATGGTATAATAGAGTTTGGTTTCTGGTCACTGGCTTTCATTTATACAAGATGGTATAATAGAGTTTGGTTTCTGGTCACTGGCTTTCCTTAATACAAGATGGTATAATAGAGTTTGGTTTCTGGTCACTGGCTTTCATTTATACAAGATGGTATAATAGAGTTTGGTTTCTGGTCACTGGCTTTCCTTAATACAAGATGGTATAATAGAGTTTGGTTTCTGGTCACTTGCTTTCCTTAATACAAGATGGTATAATAGAGTTTGGTTTCTGGTCACTGGCTTTCATTTATACAAGATGGTATAATAGAGTTTGGTTTCTGGTCACTGGCTTTCCTTAATACAAGATGGTATAATAGAGTTTGGTTTCTGGTCACTGGCTTTCCTTAATACAAGATGGTATAATAGAGTTTGGTTTCTGCTCACTGGCTTTCATTTATACAAGATGGTATAATAGAGTTTGGTTTCTGGTCACTGGCTTTCCTTAATACAAGATGGTATAATAGAGTTTGGTTTCTGGTCACTGGCTTTCATTTATACAAGATGGTATAATAGAGTTTGGTTTCTGGTCACTTGCTTTCCTTAATACAAGATGGTATAATAGAGTTTGGTTTCTGGTCACTGGCTTTCCTTAATACAAGATGGTATAATAGAGTTTGGTTTCTGGTCACTGGCTTTCCTTAATACAAGATGGTATAATAGAGTTTGGTTTCTGGTCACTGGCTTTCATTTATACAAGATGGTATAATAGAGTTTGGTTTCTGGTCACTGGCTTTCCTTAATACAAGATGGTATAATAGAGTTTGGTTTCTGGTCACTGGCTTTCATTAATACAAGATGGTATAATAGAGTTTGGTTTCTGGTCACTGGCTTTCATTTATACAAGATGGTATAATAGAGTTTGGTTTCTGGTCACTGGCTTTCCTTTATACAAGATGGTATAATAGAGTTTGGTTTCTGCTCACTGGCTTTCATTTATACAAGATGGTATAATAGAGTTTGGTTTCTGCTCACTGGCTTTCCTTAATACAAGATGGTATAATAGAGTTTGGTTTCTGCTCACTGGCTTTCATTTATACAAGATGGTATAATAGAGTTTGGTTTCTGGTCACTGGCTTTCATTTATACAAGATGGTATAATAGAGTTTGGTTTCTGGTCACTGGCTTTCATTTATACAAGATGGTATAATAGAGTTTGGTTTCTGGTCACTGGCTTTCATTAAAGATGGTATAATAGAGTTTGGTTTCTGCTCAGGCTTTCCTGATGGTATAATAGAGTTTGGTTTCTGGTCACTGGCTTTCCTTAATACAAGATGGTATAATAGAGTTTGGTTTCTGCTCACTGGCTTTCATTTATACAAGATGGTATAATAGAGTTTGGTTTCTGGTCACTTGCTTTCCTTAATACAAGATGGTATAATAGAGTTTGGTTTCTGGTCACTGGCTTTCCTTAATACAAGATGGTATAATAGAGTTTGGTTTCTGCTCACTGGCTTTCATTTATACAAGATGGTATAATAGAGTTTGGTTTCTGGTCACTTGCTTTCCTTAATACAAGATGGTATAATAGAGTTTGGTTTCTGGTCATTGGCTTTCCTTAATACAAGATGGTATAATAGAGTTTGGTTTCTGCTCACTGGCTTTCATTTATACAAGATGGTATAATAGAGTTTGGTTTCTGGTCACTGGCTTTCCTTAATACAAGATGGTATAATAGAGTTTGGTTTCTGGTCACTGGCTTTCATTTATACAAGATGGTATAATAGAGTTTGGTTTCTGCTCACTGGCTTTCCTTAATACAAGATGGTATAATAGAGTTTGGTTTCTGGTCACTGGCTTTCATTTATACAAGATGGTATAATAGAGTTTGGTTTCTGGTCACTTGCTTTCCTTAATACAAGATGGTATAATAGAGTTTGTTTTCTGGTCACTGGCTTTCATTTATACAAGATGGTATAATAGAGTTTGGTTTCTGGTCACTTGCTTTCCTTAATACAAGATGGTATAATAGAGTTTGTTTTCTGGTCACTGGCTTTCCTTAATACAAGATGGTATAACAGAGTTTGGTTTCTGGTCACTGGCTTTCATTTATACAAGATGGTATAATAGAGTTTGGTTTCTGGTCACTGGCTTTCATTTATACAAGATGGTATAATAGAGTTTGGTTTCTGCTCACTGGCTTTCCTTAATACAAGATGGTATAATAGAGTTTGGTTTCTGGTAACTGGCTTTCATTTATACAAGATGGTATAATAGAGTTTGGTTTCTGGTCACTTGCTTTCCTTAATACAAGATGGTATAATAGAGTTTGGTTTCTGGTCACTGGCTTTCCTTAATACAAGATAGTGCAATAGAGTTTGGTTTCTGGTCACTTGCTTTCCTTAATACAAGATGGTATAATAGAGTTTGGTTTCTGGTCACTGGCTTTCCTTAATACAAGATGGTATAATAGAGTTTGGTTTCTGCTCACTGGCTTTCATTTATACAAGATGGTATAATAGAGTTTGGTTTCTGGTCACTGGCTTTCCTTAATACAAGATGGTATAATAGAGTTTGGTTTCTGGTCACTGGCTTTCATTTATACAAGATGGTATAATAGAGTTTGGTTTCTGGTCACTGGCTTTCCTTAATACAAGATGGTATAATAGAGTTTGGTTTCTGGTCACTGGCTTTCATTTATACAAGATGGTATAATAGAGTTTGGTTTCTGGTCACTTGCTTTCCTTAATACAAGATGGTATAATAGAGTTTGGTTTCTGGTCACTGGCTTTCCTTAATACAAGATGGTGTAATAGAGTTTGGTTTCTGATCACTGGCTTTCCTTAATACAAGATGGTATAATAGAGTTTTGTTTCTGGTCACTGGCTTTCATTTATGCAAGATGGTATAATAGAGTTTGGTTTCTGGTCACTGGCTTTCATTTATACAAGATGGTATAATAGAGTTTGGTTTCTGGTCACTTGCTTTCATTAATACAAGATGGTATAATAGAGTTTGTTTTCTGGTCACTGGCTTTCATTTATACAAGATGGTATAATAGAGTTTGGTTTCTGGTCACTGGCTTTCCTTAATACAAGATGGTATAATAGAGTTTGGTTTCTGGTCACTGGCTTTCATTTATACAAGATGGTATAATAGAGTTTGGTTTCTGCTCACTGGCTTTCCTTAATACAAGATGGTATAATAGAGTTTGGTTTCTGCTCACTGGCTTTCATTTATACAAGATGGTATAATAGAGTTTGGTTTCTGGTCACTGGCTTTCATTTATACAAGATGGTATAATAGAGTTTGGTTTCTGGTCACTGGCTTTCATTTATACAAGATGGTATAATAGCGTTTGGTTTCCGGTCACTGGCTTTCATTTATACAAGATGGTATAATAGAGTTTGGTTTCTGCTCACTGGCTTTCCTTAATACAAGATGGTATAATAGAGTTTGGTTTCTGGTCACTGGCTTTCCTTAATACAAGATGGTATAATAGAGTTTGGTTTCTGCTCACTGGCTTTCATTTATACAAGATGGTATAATAGAGTTTGGTTTCTGGTCACTTGCTTTCCTTAATACAAGATGGTATAATAGAGTTTGGTTTCTGGTCACTGGCTTTCCTTAATACAAGATGGTATAATAGAGTTTGGTTTCTGGTCACTGGCTTTCATTTATACAAGATGGTATAATAGAGTTTGGTTTCTGGTCACTTGCTTTCCTTAATACAAGATGGTATAATAGAGTTTGGTTTCTGGTCACTGGCTTTCCCTTAATACAAGATGGTATAATAGAGTTTGGTTTCTGCTCACTGGCTTTCATTCATACAAGATGGTATAATAGAGTTTGGTTTCTGGTCACTTGCTTTCCTTAATACAAGATGGTATAATAGAGTTTGGTTTCTGGTCACTGGCTTTCATTTATACAAGATGGTATAATAGAGTTTGGTTTCTGGTCACTGGCTTTCCTTAATACAAGATGGTATAATAGAGTTTGGTTTCTGGTCACTGGCTTTCCTTAATACAAGATGGTATAATAGAGTTTGGTTTCTGCTCACTGGCTTTCATTTATACAAGATGGTATAATAGAGTTTGGTTTCTGATGTCACTGGCTTTCATTAATACAAGATGGTATAATAGAGTTTGGTTTCTGGTCACTGGCTTTCCTTAATACAAGATGGTATAATAGAGTTTGGTTTCTGGTCACTGGCTTTCCAAGATGGTATAATAGAGTTTGGTTTCTTAATACAAGATGGTATAATAGAGTTTGGTTTCTGGTCACTGGCTTTCATTTATACAAGATGGTATAATAGAGTTTGGTTTCTGGTCACTGGCTTTCTTTCATTAATACAAGATGGTATAATAGAGTTTGGTTTCTGGTCACTGGCTTTCCTTAATACAAGATGGTATAATAGAGTTTGGTTTCTGGTCACTGGCTTTCCTTAATACAAGATGGTATAATAGAGTTTGGTTTCTGGTCACTGGCTTTCATTTATACAAGATGGTATAATAGAGTTTGGTTTCTGGTCACTGGCTTTCCTTTATACAAGATGGTATAATAGAGTTTGGTTTCTGCTCACTGGCTTTCATTTATACAAGATGGTATAATAGAGTTTGGTTTCTGGTCACTTGCTTTCCTTAATACAAGATGGTATAATAGAGTTTGGTTTCTGGTCACTGGCTTTCATTTATACAAGATGGTATAATAGAGTTTGGTTTCTGCTCACTGGCTTTCCTTAATACAAGATGGTATAATAGAGTTTGGTTTCTGGTCACTGGCTTTCATTTATACAAGATGGTATAATAGAGTTTGGTTTCTGGTCACTGGCTTTCCTTAATACAAGATGGTATAATAGAGTTTGGTTTCTGCTCACTGGCTTTCCTTAATACAAGATGGTATAATAGAGTTTGGTTTCTGGTCACTGGCTTTCATTTATACAAGATGGTATAATAGAGTTTGGTTTCTGGTCACTGGCTTTCATTAATACAAGATGGTATAATAGAGTTTGGTTTCTGGTCACTTGCTTTCCTTAATACAAGATGGTATAATAGAGTTTGGTTTCTGGTCACTGGCTTTCATTTATACAAGATGGTATAATAGAGTTTGGTTTCTGGTCACTTGCTTTCCTTAATACAAGATGGTATAATAGAGTTTGTTTTCTGGTCACTGGCTTTCATTTATACAAGATGGTATAATAGAGTTTGGTTTCTGGTCACTGGCTTTCATTTATACAAGATGGTATAATAGAGTTTGGTTTCTGGTCACTTGCTTTCCTTAATACAAGATGGTATAATAGAGTTTGTTTTCTGGTCACTGGCTTTCATTTATACAAGATGGTATAATAGAGTTTGGTTTCTGGTCACTTGCTTTCCTTAATACAAGATGGTATAATAGAGTTTGGTTTCTGGTCACTGGCTTTCATTTATACAAGATGGTATAATAGAGTTTGTTTTCTGGTCACTGGCTTTCATTTATACAAGATGGTATAATAGAGTTTGGTTTCTGGTCACTGGCTTTCCTTAATACAAGATGGTATAATAGAGTTTGGTTTCTGGTCACTGGCTTTCATTTATACAAGATGGTATAATGGAGTTTGGTTTCTGGTCACTGGCTTTCCTTAATACAAGATAGTGCAATAGAGTTTGGTTTCTGATCACTGGCTTTCCTTAATACAAGATAGTGCAATAGAGTTTGGTTTCTGATCACTGGCTTTCCTTAATACAAGATGGTATAATAGAGTTTGGTTTCTGGTCACTGGCTTTCATTTATACAAGATGGTATAATAGAGTTTGGTTTCTGGTCACTGGCTTTCCTTAATACAAGATAGTGCAATAGAGTTTGGTTTCTGATCACTGGCTTTCCTTAATACAAGATGGTATAATAGAGTTTGGTTTCTGGTCACTGGCTTTCATTTATACAAGATGGTATAATAGAGTTTGGTTTCTGGTCACTTGCTTTCCTTAATACAAGATGGTATAATAGAGTTTGTTTTCTGGTCACTGGCTTTCATTTATACAAGATGGTATAATAGAGTTTGGTTTCTGGTCACTGGCTTTCCTTAATACAAGATGGTATAATAGAGTTTGGTTTCTGGTCACTGGCTTTCATTTATACAAGATGGTATAATAGAGTTTGGTTTCTGCTCACTGGCTTTCCTTAACAAGATGGTATAATAGAGTTTGGTTTCTGGTCACTGGCTTTCATTAATACAAGATGGTATAATAGAGTTTGGTTTCTGGTCACTGGCTTTCATTTATACAAGATGGTATAATAGAGTTTGGTTTCTGGTCACTGGCTTTCCTTAATACAAGATGGTATAATAGAGTTTGGTTTCTGGTCACTGGCTTTCATTTATACAAGATGGTATAATAGAGTTTGGTTTCTGGTCACTGGCTTTCCTTAATACAAGATGGTATAATAGAGTTTGGTTTCTGGTCACTTGCTTTCCTTAATACAAGATGGTATAATAGAGTTTGGTTTCTGGTCACTGGCTTTCATTTATACAAGATGGTATAATAGAGTTTGGTTTCTGGTCACTGGCTTTCCTTAATACAAGATGGTATAATAGAGTTTGGTTTCTGGTCACTGGCTTTCCTTAATACAAGATGGTATAATAGAGTTTGGTTTCTGGTCACTGGCTTTCATTTATACAAGATGGTATAATAGAGTTTGGTTTCTGGTCACTTGCTTTCCTTAATACAAGATGGTATAATAGAGTTTGTTTTCTGGTCACTGGCTTTCATTTATACAAGATGGTATAATAGAGTTTGGTTTCTGGTCACTGGCTTTCCTTAATACAAGATGGTATAATAGAGTTTGGTTTCTGGTCACTGGCTTTCATTTATACAAGATGGTATAATAGAGTTTGGTTTCTGCTCACTGGCTTTCCTTAATACAAGATGGTATAATAGAGTTTGGTTTCTGCTCACTGGCTTTCATTTATACAAGATGGTATAATAGAGTTTGGTTTCTGGTCACTTGCTTTCCTTAATACAAGATGGTATAATAGAGTTTGGTTTCTGGTCACTGGCTTTCATTTATACAAGATGGTATAATAGAGTTTGGTTTCTGGTCACTTGCTTTCCTTAATACAAGATGGTATAATAGAGTTTGGTTTCTGGTCACTGGCTTTCCTTAATACAAGATAGTGCAATAGAGTTTGGTTTCTGATCACTGGCTTTCCTTAATACAAGATGGTATAATAGAGTTTGGTTTCTGGTCACTGGCTTTCATTTATATAAGATGGTATAATAGAGTTTGGTTTCTGGTCACTGGCTTTCATTTATACAAGATGGTATAATAGAGTTTGGTTTCTGGTCACTTGCTTTCCTTAATACAAGATGGTATAATAGAGTTTGTTTTCTGGTCACTGGCTTTCATTTATACAAGATGGTATAATAGAGTTTGGTTTCTGGTCACTGGCTTTCCTTAATACAAGATGGTATAATAGAGTTTGGTTTCTGGTCACTGGCTTTCATTTATACAAGATGGTATAATAGAGTTTGGTTTCTGCTCACTGGCTTTCCTTAATACAAGATGGTATAATAGAGTTTGGTTTCTGCTCACTGGCTTTCATTAATACAAGATGGTATAATAGAGTTTGGTTTCTGGTCACTGGCTTTCATTTATACAAGATGGTATAACAGAGTTTGGTTTCTGGTCACTGGCTTTCATTTATACAAGATGGTATAATAGCGTTTGGTTTCTGGTCACTGGCTTTCATTTATACAAGATGGTATAATAGAGTTTGGTTTCTGCTCACTGGCTTTCATTTATACAAGATGGTATAATAGAGTTTGGTTTCTGGTCACTTGCTTTCCTTAATACAAGATGGTATAATAGAGTTTGGTTTCTGGTCACTGGCTTTCCTGAATACAAGATGGTATAATAGAGTTTGGTTTCTGCTCACTGGCTTCATTTATACAAGATGGTATAATAGAGTTTGGTTTCTGGTCACTTGCTTTCCTTAATACAAGATGGTATAATAGAGTTTGGTTTCTGGTCACTGGCTTTCCTTAATACAAGATGGTATAATAGAGTTTGGTTTCTGCTCACTGGCTTTCATTTATACAAGATGGTATAATAGAGTTTGGTTTCTGGTCACTTGCTTTCCTTAATACAAGATGGTATAATAGAGTTTGGTTTCTGGTCACTGGCTTTCATTTATACAAGATGGTATAATAGAGTTTGGTTTCTGGTCACTGGCTTTCCTTAATACAAGATGGTATAATAGAGTTTGGTTTCTGGTCACTGGCTTTCCTTAATACAAGATGGTATAATAGAGTTTGGTTTCTGCTCACTGGCTTTCATTTATACAAGATGGTATAATAGAGTTTGGTTTCTGGTCACTGGCTTTCCTTAATACAAGATGGTATAATAGAGTTTGGTTTCTGGTCACTGGCTTCATTTATACAAGATGGTATAATAGAGTTTGGTTTCTGGTCACTTGCTTTCCTTAATACAAGATGGTATAATAGAGTTTGTTTTCTGGTCACTGGCTTTCATTTATACAAGATGGTATAATAGAGTTTGGTTTCTGGTCACTTGCTTTCCTTAATACAAGATGGTATAATAGAGTTTGTTTTCTGGTCACTGGCTTTCCTTAATACAAGATGGTATAACAGAGTTTGGTTTCTGGTCACTGGCTTTCATTTATACAAGATGGTATAATAGAGTTTGGTTTCTGGTCACTGGCTTTCATTTATACAAGATGGTATAATAGAGTTTGGTTTCTGGTCACTGGCTTTCCTTAATACAAGATGGTATAATAGAGTTTGGTTTCTGGTCACTGGCTTTCATTTTATACAAGATGGTATAATAGAGTTTGGTTTCTGGTCACTGGCTTTCCTTAATACAAGATGGTATAATAGAGTTTGGTTTCTG